>NC_051221.1:14122521-14422521 GCF_015220715.1 Pygocentrus nattereri | reverse complement strand
AACGATTTTCTCAGCAGCTCTGAAATAGTACTTTAACACAACTTCATACACATGCTGCTGTTCTGTTAACTTACTATTATAACTATTATATAAATATGTCCTGTTTACACTTTTTTTCTTTCCATTTTATTTGTTTTTCCTATTTTTCTCTTTTTTAAAGATGAATTTCGGAGTGACACATGACATCAGGAGGGTCTCTGAACCAGCTCAGCAGTTTCTCTCCATGAATGGTGGGTGTGATGGGAGGGGGGCTTGAAATGTGATTATTTTGGTGCATTGTAATAAAAAATGATGCTTTAGCTTAAAAAACAAGCTGATTTAAAATTTTGAGTTATCTGAGCTACAAATAATAAACTGGCAGAGTGCAGTACACAGAATCTTGTTCTGCTCTCTTTCCACTAGAAGATGAATGAGCTCAACATTTTAAGGCAGTCCAGTATCTAACTCTCTTTAAGTGAAAACATCTTTTATTTACAGTGTGCACAGTGACATAATCAAAACTCAGGAGACGTTTTAGAGGGGCACTGAACATCTCCAGGAAGATTAGAGGAAAATAAGAAAAGTGTTTCTTGAGTTAAAGTCGAGACACCCAAGGTAAAATATTACTCCAGGAAGTTCCTCCCTTTAGACCTCCACTTGAGTAAAAGTACAAAAGTATTTGCCTTCAAATGTACTTAAGTATCAAAAGTAAAAGTACTGAAAGATTAACATAATTCAACTTTACAAGTACAAGTTAAAGTTTAATAAAAACTTGCTTTGAGGTTCCCAAATGTGTTTTCTTTTACTATATTATACTAAATTCAGAAAAAAGACATGGCAGTCATGACTGCACATGTGTCCATATTTCTATATTGTGGTCTATTTGCACCTAACAAAGTTAGCTTAGTTCATAGGTTAGTTCGTTCTTGGCTGGTCTTCCCATGCAGGCCATCAAGCCTCTGCAACTCATCCAGAGTGCGGCAGCACGGCTCGTTATCAATCTGCCCAAGTTCAGCCACGTCACCCCACTGCTGCCCTCCCTTCACTGGCTTCCTGTAACTGCACGCATTAGATTTAAAACCCTAATGCTGGCCTACAAAGCCAAAAATGGACCAGCCCCTCTCTACTTGATGGCAAAGGTGAAATCTCCAACTGTACCACGAGCCCTTCAAGCTTCGAGTACAGCTCGGCTTGACCCGCCATCCTTCAAGGCTCGTGGAAGACAAGCGTCGAGAATGTTCTCTGTACTGGAGCCCAGGTGGTGGAATGAACTCCCACTGGCTGTCTGTACAGCAGAGTCTCTCACTGTCTTCAAACGCAGACTGAAGACTCATCTCCTTATACAGCACTTAAATGAGCACTGAATTAAGTACTGATTATAATGTACTGTACTGCACTTATGTATTGTAGTTTATTGTATTGTAGTGTAGTGTATTGTATTTTATTGTATTGCGCTGTGTATTGTAGTTTATTGTATTGTAGTGTAGTGTATTGTATTTTATTGTATTGCGCTGTGTATTGTAGTTTATTGTATTGTAGTGTAGTGTATTGTATTTTATTGTATTTCGCTGTGTATTGTAGTTTATTGTATTGTAGTGTATTGTATTGTATTTTATTGTATTGCGCTGTGTATTGTAGTTTATTGTATTGTAGTGTAGTGTATTGTATTTTATTGTATTTCGCTGTGTATTGTAGTTTATTGTATTGTAGTGTAGTGTATTGTATTTTATTGTATTGCGCTGTGTATTGTAGTTTATTGTATTGTATTGTAGTGTATTGTATTTTATTGTATTGCGCTGTGTATTGTAGTTTATTGTATTGTAGTGTAGTGTATTGTATTTTATTGTATTTCGCTGTGTATTGTAGTTTATTGTATTGTAGTGTAGTGTATTGTATTTTATTGTATTGCGCTGTGTATTGTAGTTTATTGTATTGTAGTGTAGTGTATTGTATTTTATTGTATTGCGCTGTGTATTGTAGTTTATTGTATTGTAGTGTAGTGTATTGTATTTTATTGTATTGCGCTGTGTATTGTAGTTTATTGTATTGTAGTGTATTGTATTGTATTTTATTGTATTGCGCTGTGTATTGTAGTTTATTGTATTGTAGTGTAGTGTATTGTATTTTATTGTATTGCGCTGTGTATTGTAGTTTATTGTATTGTAGTGTAGTGTATTGTATTTTATTGTATTGCGCTGTGTATTGTAGTTTATTGTATTGTAGTGTATTGTATTGTATTTTATTGTATTGCGCTGTGTATTGTAGTTTATTGTATTGTAGTGTAGTGTATTGTATTTTATTGTATTGCGCTGTGTATTGTAGTTTATTGTATTGTAGTGTAGTGTATTGTATTTTATTGTATTGCGCTGTGTATTGTAGTTTATTGTATTGTAGTGTATTGTATTGTATTTTATTGTATTGCGCTGTGTATTGTAGTTTATTGTGTTGTAGTGTAGTGTATTGTATTTTATTGTATTGCGCTGTGTATTGTAGTTTATTGTATTGTAGTGTAGTGTATTGTATTTTATTGTATTGCGCTGTGTATTGTAGTTTATTGTATTGTAGTGTAGTGTATTGTATTTTATTGTATTGCGCTGTGTATTGTAGTTTATTGTATTGTAGTGTAGTGTATTGTATTTTATTGTATTGCGCTGTGTATTGTAGTTTATTGTATTGTAGTGTATTGTATTGTATTTTATTGTATTGCGCTGTGTATTGTAGTTTATTGTATTGTAGTGTAGTGTATTGTATTTTATTGTATTGCGCTGTGTATTGTAGTTTATTGTATTGTAGTGTAGTGTATTGTATTTTATTGTATTGCGCTGTGTATTGTAGTTTATTGTATTGTAGTGTATTGTATTGTATTTTATTGTATTGCGCTGTGTATTGTAGTTTATTGTATTGTAGTGTAGTGTATTGTATTTTATTGTATTGCGCTGTGTATTGTAGTTTATTGTATTGTAGTGTATTGTATTGTATTTTATTGTATTGCGCTGTGTATTGTAGTTTATTGTATTGTAGTGTAGTGTATTGTATTTTATTGTATTGCGCTGTGTATTGTAGTTTATTGTATTGTAGTGTATTGTATTGTATTTTATTGTATTGCGCTGTGTATTGTAGTTTATTGTATTGTAGTGTATTGTATTGTATTTTATTGTATTGCGCTGTGTATTGTAGTTTATTGTATTGTAGTGTAGTGTATTATATTTTATTGTATTGCGCTGTGTATTGTAGTTTATTGTATTGTAGTGTAGTGTATTATATTTTATTGTATTGCGCTGTGTATTGTAGTTTATTGTGTTGTAGTGTAGTGTATTGTATTTTATTGTATTGCGCTGTATATGGTAGTTTATTGTATTGTAGTGTAGTGTATTATATTTTATTGTATTGCGCTGTGTATTGTAGTTTATTGTATTGTAGTGTATTGTATTTTATTGTATTGCGCTGTGTATTGTAGTTTATTGTATTGTAGTGTATTGTATTGTATTTTATTGTATTGCGCTGTGTATTGTAGTTTATTGTATTGTAGTTTATTGTATTGTAGTGTAGTGTATTGTATTTTATTGTATTGCGCTGTATATGGTAGTTTATTGTATTGTAGTGTAGTGTATTATATTTTATTGTATTGCGCTGTGTATTGTAGTTTATTGTATTGTAGTGTAGTGTATTGTATTTTATTGTATTGCGCTGTGTATTGTAGTTTATTGTATTGTAGTGTAGTGTATTATATTTTATTGTATTGCGCTGTGTATTGTAGTTTATTGTATTGTAGTGTAGTGTATTGTATTTTATTGTATTGCGCTGTGTATTGTAGTTTATTGTATTGTAGTGTAGTGTATTGTATTTTATTGTATTGCGCTGTGTATTGTAGTTTATTGTATTGTAGTGTATTGTATTGTATTTTATTGTATTGCGCTGTGTATTGTAGTTTATTGTATTGTAGTGTATTGTATTTTATTGTATTGCGCTGTGTATTGTAGTTTATTGTATTGTAGTTTATTGTATTGTAGTGTAGTGTATTGTATTTTATTGTATTTCGCTGTGTATTGTAGTTTATTGTATTGTAGTGTAGTGTATTGTATTTTATTGTATTGCGCTGTGTATTGTAGTTTATTGTATTGTAGTGTAGTGTATTGTATTTTATTGTATTGTGCTGTGTATTGTAGTTTATTGTATTGTAGTGTAGTGTATTGTATTTTATTGTATTGCGCTGTGTATTGTAGTTTATTGTATTGTAGTGTAGTGTATTGTATTTTATTGTATTGCGCTGTGTATTGTAGTTTATTGTATTGTAGTGTAGTGTATTGTATTTTATTGTATTGCGCTGTGTATTGTAGTTTATTGTATTGTAGTGTAGTGTATTGTATTTTATTGTATTGCGCTGTGTATTGTAGTTTATTGTATTGTAGTGTAGTGTATTGTATTTTATTGTATTGCGCTGTGTATTGTAGTTTATTGTATTGTAGTGTAGTGTATTGTATTTTATTGTATTGCGCTGTGTATTGTAGTTTATTGTATTGTAGTGTAGTGTATTGTATTTTATTGTATTGCGCTGTGTATTGTAGTTTATTGTATTGTAGTGTAGTGTATTGTATTTTATTGTATTGCGCTGTGTATTGTAGTTTATTGTATTGTAGTGTAGTGTAGTGTATTTTATTGTATTGCGCTGTGTATTGTAGTTTATTGTGTTGTAGTGTAGTGTATTGTATTTTATTGTATTGTGCTGTGTATTGTAGTTTATTGTATTGTAGTGTATTGTATTGTATTTTATTGTATTGCGCTGTGTATTGTAGTTTATTGTATTGTAGTGTAGTGTAATACACAATATTGTAGTGACTTTGTGTTTCTAGCAGTATCTGAGCTCAGGACCAGCTTTCTCTCTAACCTATTGGTAACTAGCAAAGATACTTTCTCTAGATAGACAGAGCACTTCTTGTAAGTCACTCTGGATTAGAGCGTCTGTTAAATGCTGTGAATGTAAATGTTGAACAGACTCTCCCAAAATTTTACGCTGCTGCGCTGACGTTGAACCGTGTGCTGCGCTGGGTCGGTATGACCAACAGGTCAAAACCAGCTCTAAACAAAGTGACCGCTGGGCCCTGATTGGTGCTCTGGCTTTGTGCTTCTTTCGTTTTGACATGTTACGTTTTTATACACACAGAAACCAAAAGGAACGACAGATTTCTCAAAATGTAGTGGAGGAAAAAGTCGGATATTAGACTCTGAAATGTAGTGGAGTGAAAGGAAAAAGTCGCCCAAAATGGAAAAACTTCAATAGAGATACACAGAAAAGTGCTTTAAGCTCTTCCTCCTGTCGTCCCCGTCTGAAGTCTCATCAGGAGCGCGCCTCAGACCCCTGGCGGTCAGACACACACATTACACAACCAGCCGGTGATCACCTAACTCGTGTCACCCACTTCAAACCGCAGCATCATGGGTTGACAGCCATAAGCACACACACATGTAGGGGTCATGGGTTGATATATATTTTTTAAATCTTTCATTTCTTTCATCCCAAAATCAAACAACCGTAATATGTTCATGATCATCTCCTGTTATGACGTAGGCAAAATAGAGAGCTTCATTCCAAACAGATTTGAATTTATTTTAAGGTAAAATATCAAGTTTGAGGCAGTTTGTTGCTGGTGTTACCCCTTAATGAGACATTCCCCTGTCATAAGTTCATACATTATTTTTTTTCATTTAAATTTAATTTCACAGTATTTATTGAAGAAATGCAACTTTGAATAATTATGTTACCAAAGCTCATTTATGCCCATGCAAGTGAAAACGTGTATAAACGTGTATAGCCATTTATATATTTTAGCATTTTGTATAATAAACATGGAAATTAAAGAATAAAGGTACTTTGCAGGTACATCAAGGTACACGCAATGTAAATGTTCCCTCAAAGGTACAACAGTGGCTTAAAGGCCCAACTAAAGGCCTTTTATCTGAGAGTGTACCAAACACCTTTTCATTACAAATGCAACGCTGGTGACAGTTATTGAATATTTTGGCAGCTGGTCCAGGTGGTTCCAAGAGGTTTTTTTTCCTTGCATTGTATTTTGTTGTGTTGGTGATAATAAACATGGTAACTAGCAATTGCTGTCTGTCCTCTCTGTGGCTGCAGGGGGCGCAGCTTTAGAGCTGTACAGCAGTTTATCACTTTGCCGGGACATCATTAGAGGCAGTTCTTTAAATAAGCTCACTGGAGATCTGTATGCATTCGTTGCCCTGGGTGGGATGCTGCTACTGCTATCATTTTCACTGCATAACAATGTATCACGTGTTGTTTACGTTTATTTGGAGGATTATGTTTAGTTATTACTGCTACTTTACTGTAATACTATTCCTTTATTCTGTTGCTGCTGCTGTAACGTGCACATTTTCCTCTAAGACTTATAAAGTCCGTCTGCCTGTCTGTCCATTTTTCAAAAGTCCCAATGTTAACTGTACAAATATCCAGTGTATCTCCAGTATATATTATGCTATTTACTATATATATATATATATATATATATATATATATATATATATATATATATATATATATATATATATATATATGCACGCACACACTCACCTGCTACTTTATTAGGTACAACCTTGCTAGTAAAAGGTTGGACCCCCTTTTGCCTTCAGAACTGAATCTTTCATGGCAGACTTTCAACCAGGTGTTGGAAACGTTCCTCAGAGATTTTGGTGGTTATTTGAGTTACTGTTGTCTTTCTATCATCTGGAACCAGTCTGCCCATTCTCCTCTGACCTCTCACATCAACAAGGCATTTTTGTCCACACAACTGCTGCTCACTGGATATTTCCTCTTTTTCGGACCGTTCTATGTAAACCCTAGAGATGGTTGTGCATGAAAATCCCAGTAGATCAGCAGTTTCTGAAATACTCAGACCAGCCCGTCTGGCACCAACAACCACGCCACGTTCAAAGTCACTTAAATCCCCTTTCTTCTATATATGGACATACATTTTTATATATTTGAAATACATTTCAAATGCATTGCAATACATGCTAAAATACTAATGAATAAATATATTTATTGAGAATATAGTGCCAGATTAACGAAATATGTTTTAAATGAATTTCATTCAAACGTATGGAGAAATATTACCCATAGAAATTAACCACAGAATCCTGTTTAATGCACTTCACTGTTTCCATATCATTTGAAACAAATTTACATTCCAGTATCTTCATTTTAAATACTAGCAAATGAACCTTTAATATGGCAAAAGCGAGTGTTTATATATGTATTTGTATATGGGTGTCTTACTGAGCACATATATGGTTAATGCAAAGTACAGTGCACAGAAGTGAGTACCATTCATTCAGCTCCTGTATAGTTAGTTATATCTGTAACCTTTGTGGTATCACTACATGCAATTAAAAAAATATGATAACAAATACAAATAAATGCATCTAAACATATATTTAACTTATATTTTCCCCTTTTTCATACATCGCAAAAATATATTTCATGAATATCTTTGGAAAATATTCTTTTCCATGTGGGTTCATACCTGGCCAGGGCAACAGACTTAAATGCTGATAAAGATCAGACTTCCGTTCTCATTAATGACAATAACATTAAGGCTGTCACTGGTGTTATATGAATATGATGTAACACCAATGACCGTGACACCAGTGACATTCTGGAGGATTTTGTGAACTGGCTGCCACAATATCGGCCTATAGAGTCAGTGATATAAATTAAATCTAGCATTATTTTAACATAATTAAAATTACCCAGCCATTAAAACACATAAAAGCAGTGATGTATAGACGTTATCTGCTTTCCGATAAACAGAATTGGTAATAGGTTCATGAAATATATGAGCAAGTGTGGACTCACCTTCTCATGTTTTGAGATGCTTCCTCTCTGATGAGCCTAGACCCAAAATATCTGTGAAAAGTGTATTAAAATAAAGTATAATATATATATATATATATATATATATATATATATATATATATATATATATATATATATATATATATAATATATATATATATATATATATATATATTTTTTTTTTAATATAGTATAATGTTAATAATGTATATAGACAACATAAATCTGTTTTATATGCTTTCCTAAGTTAAACCTCAAATTAAAAATGGTTATGTTTTCACATTGTTGCTATTGTTGCTGGACAAAAACTCATGTCTATTTTGAATTTTTTGGCATAATTTGAAAAAAGGTGCTTGCCCTTTATGTTGTGTCAACATTTTATGATAAACCAGCAACCCGAAGTGGTCCAAAATGACTCGGAAGAAAATATTTCTCCATTTACTTCCATTAAAAGTTAAGAACATTTTTCCTTTGTCCTGCAAAGTTCCCTTTTTGGACAGACAAGGTTTTGTTTGAAGCATAATAAATTAAAAAAAGGGAACTGTGTTATTTAATCATAGGCCAACTGTGTAAATGCACATACTGACTCTTGTGTCTAGATGTGTCTAATATTTTAAGCATCTGTTTAGGCCATGCAGCCTTTGCATTGTGGCTTACCTACTCCCGATGGAGAATGACTCATATGCAATAGAATACAACAAGTACAACAAAGCAGAAAGAATAAAGGCATGACAGATATAAGGAAGTATTCAGTGTTACATAATACACACACACACACACACACACACACACACACATGCTCTGAAATCTTTACACTCTCTAAATTTGCAGATTCTTGAAACTGTCCAGATTGATGACGATTCATAGCAGACCCAAGAGTCCTATGTGGACTTTGAATAGACTCACTTCTTTTTGACCTCACTCAGTATATCCTGTGAATATGTGTGTGATTGTGTAAGGTGTTCCACTGTACCAGTACAGTCATCCAGGGTTTTTGACTGATTGCACAGAGGTGATAGGATATCAGAACTAATTTTTAATTCATGCTCACTACATCCCAGCTGTCATTAGTTCTGCTTTGATGTCTGTGTTTGATATACTGGAAGTTCCACTGTGGAAATGAAATACGAAACCTGCAGACTGCTCAGCTGCACGTACAGTGCCTGCAGGGACATCTCATCAAGACAGCATGTGGATGTGTTATTCCACACTGCTGATTGCTGAGTCATAGTCATCACAAGAGGATTCAAGATAATTGTTTATGATTCTTCAGAAATCCTTAAAAAAAATACAATGACAGGCTGTGCTCAGTTACCTCCGGCTCATAACAGTGCACTAATACCAACATCCGATTCCAGCTAATACCATATGCTTAGTGTGAACTGCCGCGCTAATGAACAGATGTCTCAAGCTGGCAGTGAAGGAGGCTCTGCAGACTATGTAGAGATCAGACACATCGTCGCTGGTCACTTTAAATATTCTGCCTTGGCAATTTCCTGCCAGACATTCAGTGTGTGATTTTAGCCTATTTTTGAACATGCTCACATGTAGGCTAGCTAAATGGAGGCAAAAATGTTACCACATTCTCTACAGAGAACACACACAAACATGGCCCTTTTCTGCTAATTTTAGTGCACAATTTCTATTTAATTTGCTTAGTTTAACATATTGAATTATTGCAAAAAAATATACTGTAAGTTTTGCACAGGTCACATTTTATGTAGTTTTTTTCCACGCAATTATTGGTTCCTCAAATAACCAGTAGTGCATTAAAATGTGCAGAAGTGAGTTCCCTGTACAGAACGTGTTAACTTATTTCCACTTCAAATCAACAAATACATATAACTTGACTCTGATGCCCAAATGTTTGCATACATCAATGCAGAACAACACATTTTATGTTAAAGTAGAAATGAGTAGTATTATTTTCCCTTGTATTTTATTTCTATTTATTGCCTGTAGTATTATTATTATTATTGTTATGTGTATGGGTAGCGCTGTCGCCTCACAGCAAGAAGGACCTGGGTTCGATTCCCCAGCCGGGCGACCGAGATCCTTTCTGTGTAGAGTTTGCATGTTCTCCCACAGTCCATAGACATGCAGTGAGGCTGATTGGAGATGCTAAATTGCCCTGTGGTGTGAATATGTGTGTGAATGCATGTCTGTGTGCCTGCCTTGTGATGGACTGGCGACCTGTCCAGGGTGTTTCCTTCTTTCTGCCCAGTGAAAGCTAGCATTGGCTCCAGCTCCCTCTGTGACCCAGAAAGATAAGTAGCTTAGAAGTTACTGTTATTTAGATGCCTAGCAACCTGAGCTTAAATGAAGAACCTCCTAATGAAAACTGAATAACAATACAAGAAAAAGTGTGTTTAACTCCTTAAATGGCCAGGGCCCAAAGTTTTATCACTCACTTCTATAAACCTGATAACTCTAACCCTAAGAATAGCTCAACCAGTCCCTGTAGTTGCTGAATAATAAGCCTTAGTATGTAATAGGCCTGGGATTTACTTGGGACATTACAAAATGTTACCAAACTAGCTCAGCACAAACTTGAACTTCATGACGCAGTGTCTGATGGCAGTCCATATTATCCAGGATCAGCCGCTCGAAGCAGGCAGTAGGCCAGTGTGTGGCACAAGCTGTAGATGTCTTGATTTGGAAGATGACTCTTTTGGCTCCGGTTGCGTATTCTGTTCTGGATATAACCGCTGCATTACTCAGACTCTGAGTGATCCAGTTGGCATTTTCTTGTCGAGGGTATGTCCTGAGGAGACCGGAATGGGGCAGATTTCCTTTGTTAAGGTTTGTGACTGATTCGTCAAACTGTTGTTGGCAATGATTATACTGGAAATCTAATGTGACCACTGAGTGTATTTGCCATGCGTGTTTACGTTTACAACATGTTTGTACTTGAACGTATTTTGAATCATAGCTTCATTTTCATGTTACATACAGTCAAAAATTTGGGCACCCCAGGACAAACTGCTCCTCATTGATTTTTCTAAGTGAAAAGAGTAACACGCTTCTGTGCATTTTAATGCACAGCTGCTCTTTATTTGCTTAATTTGATATTTTGAAGAAAAATATCTAAACCTTGCAGAAATGTGCCATATATAATTTGTTCTCTGTAGACAGGTGTGTGAAGTCATCTATCCATTCTATGCAGTTTTGAATACTGATGAGTGAAAGTGCTGCTGTAATGTTTTACTATCACTAGTCTCAAATACAGTCTCTAAGCTGCTCCATTGTAAAAACGAATAGTCCTGGCATGAGAAAGAGGCGAGATAAAGTGAAAAAGCAAGCTAGCAAGAAAACGGGCTTGCTACTACGTTGATAGGTTGAAAAGGATTTGCAAATGACCGTATTCTGTTTTTATTTATGTTTTACACAACGTCCCAACTTCACTGGAATTGGAGTTGTAGGAGAATGAAGCAGAACCACTGAGAGGAACCAAAACTCAAAAGGAAGAAGAAACGCTTTAAGAGCATGAGAAAGAACCACTGAGTGGAACCAAGACTCAGAAGGAAAAGCTCTCTAAGAGCTTGAGGAACACTGAGTGGATCAAGGACTAAAAAGGAGAAACTCTTTAAGAGCTTGAGGAACAATGAGAGGAGCAAGGACTAAAAAGGAGAAACCCATCTAAGAGCTTGAGGAACACTGAATAGAACCAAGACTCAGAAGGAGAAGCTCTCTAAGAGCTTGAGGAACGCTGAGTGGATCAAGGACTAAAAAGGAAAAACTCTCTAAGAGCTTGAGGAACAATGAGAGGAGCAAGGACTAAAAAGGAGAAACCCTCTAAGAGCTTGAGGAACACTGAATGGAACAAGGACTAAAAAGGAGATACCCTCCAAGAGATTGATGAACCTTGTGTGGAACAAGGACTTAAAAGGAGAAGCTCTCTAAAAGCATGAGGAGCACTGAGTGGAACAAGGACTAAAAAGGAGAAACTCTCTAAGGGTACAAATTCCCTGTTGATACCCTTGATTTCCGAAGAAATGTTGGATGAAAAGCCTACAAAATGAACATCAGTGCTCCTCACACCACATGGTGGCGACACAAACACATTTATTTTACCTTCTGTCCGACAGCACAGATATCATCAGTGATGTTACTTGCTTTCACGTTTCACTGGATATTGCTATAACCAGCAGCTACCTACTTATATTAATAAAGCATGACATTGTGGAAACACATCAATCAGTTTACAGGCTTTCTTTTAGTGGCACTGCAGGTGTGAATAAGAGCTTAGCTTGGTTAATTTAGCTTACATTGACTTTATGGCATCAATCTTCCATTGGCCTGGGTAAAATCTCCCAGCCTGAAGCAAGTCATAAGATACACCGTAAAAAGTCATCCTCTTATTCAGCGACCTAAACCCATTTAAAAGACAAAAGTGATCATGTTGGTGATCAGAATGGGATCTAGCAGGTCTGATCATGTGGCAGTTGAGCATGGATTCTGGTAGGGGTGTGCATAACTTTTCGTGTAATAGTTGACCATCAAAGCCATCTCTAATACCAATAATAAGAATAAAAATAGAAAATAACAACAATACTAGTACGTTGTGCACAAGTCAATTCAGTTCAGAAGTGGATATACTTATTTAACATGGACACTGGCATAAACAAGTGCTGTAACTACTCCATGTCCCACTTAAAGTCATATTACACAGTGCTTTTGTTTTATTCTACTGACTCCACCAATAAATAAACATTACAAAACACAGCTAGTGCAAAACCCTTTCATACACTGCAATAATACAGTGTTTAAATATGTTCTTTTAGGAAAATACACTACAAGTTCTAAGCCGCTTTCCCTCAGGGGGTGCTGGAGCCTATCCCAGCGGTCATCGGGCAGAAGGCAGGTCGCCAGTCCATCGCAGGGCAGACAAACAGACACAGACAATCACGCACACCCAGGGGCAATTTAGCATATCCAATTGGCCTGACTGCATGTCTTTGGACTGTGGGAGGAAACCCACGCAGTTATCCAAAGCAATTTTACTCACACTGTAGGCGAATGTAGTGTTAGGAGTCTTGCCCAAGGAATCAAACAGGGCAGCAGTGTTACACACTACACCAGGGGTTTCACTTTGGTCCTGGATACCTTCCTGCAGAGTCTAATTCCAGCCACAATGTGCCACACTTGCTCCAGGTAACGAACCTTTCCCAAATTCCCTGACAGTTTATTAGATACAGGTTGGAACTAAACTCTGCAGAAAGTTAGCTCTCCAGGACCAGGGTTGGAAACTGCTGCAATACACTGTATCAGCATGCATTCAACCAATTAAGTAACAAACATGACAGTTGAAAAGCAATCTGCTACTTGTGACAGACAATACACACTTCTCTCACCAATTCTGGCTACAAATGTACCCAGAATGCTCTGCAAAATATTTTATAAAGCATTTTTTATTACATCATAGCCTGTATAGACTATGCTCAGTCTGCACTCCATTATATCTGCCTGATTTAAAAATGTAAATATTGCTCAAGGAAATTAGATAAGATTAATATTTGGATGTAGAAGCTAAATTTGAAAAGGTTACTTATGTCATGATGTGGACAATGACCGATCTGTGTCTTGATGATGGGTAATGACCGATATGTATCTGGATGACTGATGATGGTCCAGCTTCCACTATTGGATCATGTTTATGATCACACACCCTGTTCCAGAATCCCAGACTCACTTCAGAACAGCTCCAACCAGGAAAAGATACTAGACTGAAATGAACTTTGTCTGTTTAAAGGCCTTAAATGGCTCCAGGTAGATCCTATGACTCACTGAATGATGATGAGTTGCTGAATCTGGATCTGTGGCATGCACGAACTGAGACATTAGAGCAGGCCATTGTGCTGGTAAATGTTTGGTTATTTCCTTTCATTTTTGCATTTCCTTCTATGGTCTTTTTTAAACTCTAATTTCCTCATATTTGTTTTCTTAAATTCTATAAATGTATGAAGTCATAAATGACCTACCCAGTGATAAAGGCCTGGAAATTCAGCTTTGAATAGCTAGTGGAAGTAGCTCATCTATCTTTTCTCAGAAGGCTTTTATTTGACATGAGGTCTAAAAATAGATCATATGGAAATGAAAATGTGACCAACTAGGAAAACAAACAAAACACATTTTGGACAACCCCTGACATTTAACACATCAGCTGCTTATCAGAATCCTTGTGGAAATCAGGCATGTTAGAGCAGGAAACAGTTTGATCTTCACTTTGGCAAATGTAAATCTGAATTTATTTCTTGTTCCTCATACTCTGATTGCTTCATAGTTTACATTTACATTTACAGCATTTAGCAGACGCTCTTATCCAGAGTGACTTACAAGAAGGTAGTTGGTTATTCCTATAATATTTTTTTGGAATCTAGACCTCTACTCTCATGTCTATAAGTGCTAATTGCTTCTTGAATGGCTTGAGAACATGGTTGGTCTCTCTGGATCTATGTTGAACTATACATATTTAACTGGAAAACATTATTGTTTTAGTCTAGATGAGCATGCCTTAAACATGCTAGACGTGCAATATTCTGTGGTGTATCACAAGGCTCTGTACTTGGCCCGCTTTTATTTCCTGTGTATATGTTGTATGTGATTACTAAGACGCATAGAGTACATTTTATAGTGATTGTTAAAACAACCTTTAACACTAGAAGAAATGCAAGAATTTCTTGTTTTTGAAAAATCGTTGGTACCCTATGAGCTTGATAAAACTGGTTCCAGTTTTCCACTCATTGCTCCCAGCCATGGCCTGGATTCCATCAGCAGTGCAAATGGTTTAACTGAAAGAAGACAATTACAAATAATTCTGGGCTTCCTCAAGGAGAGATTTAGAAATGATGAAGTGAACACACTGACATACAACTATTACTATCACTATATACTTGTATTATAATTTAACTTACAGCCCAAATAAGGTGTTGTTTAAATCCAATTTTCCAGATGCCTAAAACTTGCTCAGTATTCTACACAGTACTGTACATGACATATACAGTGCCATGCAAATGTCTGACACCACACTTTTGTTGGTTTTATAATCAGTCATAACAGCCATTAAGTGATGGTTATTAACTTTCAGTAAAGCAGGACAGAAATGTACACAAAAACCTCCAACACCAAGTATAATATCAAATCTCACAGTATTTCATTTGTCCATTGTTCATTGTCTTTACTTAGTGCACTCTAAACTAGTCACTTTAACGCTACCATCCTTCCAATCTTAAAGCCAGCAAGTTATAGCTGCGCCAGAGAAATGTATAATGATGTTTATGGGAGAGGTGCGTCACAACACACAGTGCATTGCACCCTGCTGTGTATGGGCCTACACTGAGTGCTCATGCTAATCCTGTCCACTGTTGAAAGCACCTACACATGGCCACACAAAACAATCAGTTGGAGGGAGCGTAATGTTCTTGGCAATGGTCTTCAGAGGGCTTGTATAGTCCATGACTCAGCAGATCAGAGACGTATAATTGTCAGCACTTGGAGCACTCACAGCATATTAGGATGGTGGTGTTTTTTTATTATGGTGGTGTTATGTTTGGTGATGGTTTGGCTCATTGGTGTGTATCCTGTGTATTGTAGGCAAGATTAATTATTGCTAGGATGACTAGATGGAAAGCATGGTCAGAATGTTTTGATCCGGCTTAAGTTTAATGACTAAATAATCTTTATACTTTGACTGTATTTCTGTGTCAGTCCTATAAATTAAAAGCCCCAAAACTTACTCAGCAAGAGCAGACGAAGTGGAAAGTGACGTTCAAACTGACATACAGTTACTAAACAGGGACTGTCATTCACATGTATTATTGCCAGTGTTATGCCACAAAACTGACACAGATTATCCCCAGCCGACACACGTCAGTTGCAGGGACAGCCCCCACAGTAATGTTGGCATTTGCAGGTTGCAGGGTCTTTTTGATTGAACGGCAAATTCTGTTCCTGCAGAGGTACACCCACTATATGCCGTTACAGCAGCTTGCAGTTAATGAAAAAAACACATCGAATATCAGATTTTTTAAGACTTTGAGGTCAAAGCAGAAAAGTGGGTATTCCTGCCTTTTGAGTATGCAGTTTTCAAGATGCAGCATTCAAGAGTTTATTGTGCACCTATGTACAGAGAAACAGACAGTAACACTGCACAGTGGAATTCATACTTGGTACTACCTCCTGGACTATAAGGTATTATAAAACACTATATAAATACTAAGTACTAACATTTTTATAACATAAAAAATAGAAGAAGGTTAATGTTAACACACACACACACTTTCTTGATTCCCAGGTGGTCGGGGTGAAGTGAGCTAGAGCCTAGGGGGCAGGATACACCCTGGACAAGTCACCAGTCCATTGCAGGGCAGACAGACAGACACTCACACCCAGGGGCAATTCAGCATGTCCAATTGACCTGCATGTCGTTGGACTGTGGGAGGAAACCCACACAGACACAGGGAGAACATGCAAACCCCACACAGAGAGGGCCCCGGTCACCCGGCCGAGGAATCGAACCCATGCCCTCCTCACTGTGAAGCAACAGCGCTACCCACCGTGCCACCAATTTGTAGACATACCTGTTTTTACAACTGGGATATACTATAAAGAAAATACTGCATGTACTGAGAGTTCAGTGCACTTGTTGAGTTATACCACAATTAAAATGTTATTATATTCCTATATATTGTTTTTACATCCTAAAGTATGACAGGTTGGGTAAATGTACTACCTTGCTACTTTAAAAATATATATAAAAAATACAGATAATATAATAGATAGTATTACAGAACAGATAGTATAATTCTGCATCATACTTAAAAATGCACTAATAGTACTGTCTATATACTTCAAGTATACTATTAATGTACTCAAGTATGCTTCATTTTCACAAAGGAATACACCCAAAAATGGAGCGAAAGGAAACGAAAGAAGAGAATGACTACAGTAAAAATTAAGGTGGTAAAAATATCAAAAGGGTGGCACACAGGAACTGATTCATGCTGTTTGTCTGAGAAGTCTGAGTCTCTCTTTTTCCATGCTCTCATTGTGTTCCCTTCTTATCTCATGGTCTCAGCCTGCTGCTCCATCAGTGCGGGTTACTGTACAGCGAGTGCTCTACACACTTCAACAAGATGGTTTCATGCTTAAATGATTCTTTGCATAGTGAAATCGTTCTTCAGATTGATGGAGAATGGTGTTATATTGCACCCAAAAGGGTTCTTCTGTTGTTACAAGCTTGGCAGAACCCTATTTTCTTCCTCATCTCCCTCATTTCTCATATACACAGTACTGGAAAAGCCTGGAAAAGAGCAGTGTTCACATTACATATAGATTCCACCTGATTCCAAAAAAGTTGGGCTCTGTGCAAAATATAAATAAAAACAGAAATTACAGCAAATTATGTAAAAATTATATAAATTTGAACATAGTACAAAGACAACATATCAGATGTTAAAATTGTATTAGTTTATTAAAAATATAGGCCCATTTTGAAACTGATGCCAGCAACACTTTCCAAAAAAGTTGGGACAGGGGCATGTTTACCACTGTGTTGCATTGCCTATTATTTTAACAGCGTGTTGCCAAAACCTGTACATATTGTTCAGCAATAATGGTGCCTTCAAAGATGTGCACTAATGCATCCCATCGCAGATGCTGGCTTTTGAACTGTGTGCTGATAAATAGCCTGATGGTCCCTCTCCTCTTTAGCTCGGAAAATACGTGTCCATGATTTACAAAAAGAATTTTGAATTTTGATTTGTCAGACCACAGGACACTTTTCCATTTTGCATCAGTTCATCTTAAATGAGTTTGGGCTCAGAGAAGGTGGTGCTGTTTCTGGATCCTGTTTATATATAGTTTCTTCTTTGCATGGTAGAATGTTAAAGTGCATTTGTGGATGCAGCCACGAACAGACAGTGGTTTTCAGAGGTATTCCTAAGCCCATGCAGTGATTTTAGAATCATATTTGTTTTTAATGCAGTGCTGAGTGCTGAAGGCCCAAAGATTACAGCCAGCCAATGTTGGTTTTCAGCCTTGCCATTTGCACACAGAGATTTCTCAACATTTTCTGAATCTTTTAATGATATCATGTACTGTAGATGATGATTGTTGCTGGCATCAGATTTTGCATTCATGGACTGACAGATAGCTTGTTGTCTGTTGGACAGTATTGAGGAGGGCACCATCGCCCACCATACTGTGCGCTCCACCCTACATGGCTGTCTTAAGGTTTGTGCACGAGACTCCAGTTTGTTTTGCCTTTGCTGCAGTCTCCCAGCTGTGAATGTAAATGGCATGACTTTTATTTTTCAGTATCGTTCATTTACAAAATTCTGCTGTGTCAGTAACAGCCCAAACCAAACTCATGTATGTATTCGGATGCTGCTGACTACTACAGTTACCTCACATGATTTTGTGCACTGACATTTACAAAGCCTAGCAAAACTGATGCTTAGCAAAATCAGCCAGCATCTAAGTGGTGTACATATTTAAAAGAAAATACCTCTGAATGCAGCATGAAGTCAGATCTACAGGAACAGTGTGCATTTCACAGGAGTCTTAAAAAACCAAAATGTTCTGGGATGGGCAGTCGTGGGCTGGAGGTTAGGGAACTGGTCCTGTGACTGGAAGGTTGCCGGTTCGATCCCCTGTGCCAACAGGATGACTGAGGTGTCCTTGAGCAAGACACCTAACCCCGAATTGCTCCCCAAGCGCTGTGGATAGGGCTGCCCCCTGCTCTGGGCAAGTGTGCTGACTGCCCCCTAGTGTGTGTGTATTCACTAGTGTGTATGTGGTGTTTCACTTCACGGATGGGTTAAATGCGGAGGTAGAATTTCCCTGTTTGTGGGATTAAAAAAGTATCACTTAATGTGTTTCCTATTATTCACCTCCAGTTTACCACATAGAGATAAATTGCCAAGTACTACCCTAATAAGTCGACATCCCCACCCTCATTTAGCCCAGATTTCTCATTGTTGTTTATTAAGACTAAGTGACCCTTATTAGTCCCACAACATGGAAATTTCACTTCCGCTTTTAACCCATCCGTGCAGCGAAACACCACATACACAGTAGTGAAGACACACAAGGGGGCAGTGAGTGCACTTGTCTGAAGCAGTGGGCAGCCCTATCCGCAGTGCCTGGGGAGCAGTTGGGGAATAAGTGCCTTCCTCAAGGGCACCTCAGTCATGTACTGTTGGCTCAGGGGTTCGAACCAAGGCTGGTTCCCTAACCTCCAGCCCACGACTGCCCCAACTGTGATTACTAGATCACATCTGGCCTCTTGGCAGTCAAAGTCCTGCTATATCAACAGACATACAAAGAGGTCCAAATATGCAGATGCTTGTTCATCCAACAATTTTTCAGAAATTATTTGGAAGTCTTCATGTTGTTGCAGTACCAGCCTCTTCTCTTCTGGGATGGCTTTAAACTAGATGTTGGAACCTTGCTGTGTGGATTTGTTTGCATTAAGCCACAAGAGCATTAATGAGGTTACTGATGTTGGATGTTCCATTCTGGATCACTCCAACTCATCCTGAAGTTACTGAATGGAGCTCCATCACTCCAGAGATCACAGTTTCACTGCTGGGGTCACCAGCTGATACTTGGCATGGGGCATGGTGAACTTAGACTCATGTGTGGCCCCAGAGCATCCCTTTCTTTCTTTCTTCAATGCTTTTGTATGAAGATTATACAATGTGTGCCAGCAATGACTACACCTTAATTATACACTTCGATAACTTAAAAATAGCTCAGCTAGTTTGCTTTGAACTGAATAATTAAGCTTCATCATGGTATAAGCCTGGGATCTTAAGGGGATAAAGTAGCTGAATTCACTAACTGGAAGGTCTGTCTGGAATCTTTTGGACATGTGGTGTCCAACTTGATGTAAGTACTTTACCTTGAAACACCACTTGTATCTACACTTACTGCCCATTTTATCAGCTCTATTTATCATATAGGTGAACCTGTAGTTCAGACTGAAGTCCATCTGTTTCTCTGCATGCTTTGTTAACCCCCTGTTCTTCAATGGTCAGGACCCCTGGGGTGAGATGACTGAATTACTGTCTTTCTTCGTGTGAATCTCAAGCCACATGGGACCTACTGTGGATTTGTGTGATGGTTCTAGTGAGTTCTATTAAACACAGTAATGTTAAAATGCCGAGCAGCGCTAGGAAGCTAAACAGAGCTCAGAATTTCTGGGCGACGCTGAATGTTGCCCTTTGTAAAGTGACATTTTTCATTGATTTAACATGTTGGGAAAAAAATAACATTAAAAACAAAATGCTGTAACTTTTCCACAAACCACATTGTATGATTTTTTTCCTTGACAGATGACATTTTGGAGAACATGTCTTCTGACACTGACTAGACATATTCGCTATTGGAACACATCTCCACACTGGTAAATTTCCAGGAGAACTAAATGATTTTAAACGTTGCGATGGAAGTTCCTCTGTCTGTTTGAGTTTAATCAGAGTGCTCTGGTTTTCCTCTCTCCAAAAGACATGCAGACAGGTCACTTGACCTGAGATGCTAAATTGTTCCTAGATGTGAGTGAATGTGTGTGTGCGTGCATGTCTTTATGTCTGCCCTATGCTGGACTGGTGACCTGTCCAGAGTGTTTCCTGCCTTCCCCTGTTGAGTTATGTTATAAGCCTGGGATCTTAAGGGGATAAAGTAGCTGAATTCACTAACTGGAGCGCCGTCATGTGGTGTTCAACTTAATGTAAGTACTTTATCTTGAAAAATCAGGCAAAAGCAGCAAATGTCCTAAAAGGTAGGGGCAGAAAGTACTCAGTGTTTTTAAGCAGCCCGTCAGAAGGGAATTTCCACTGAATGGATGCCTGCACTGTGCAAGTAAAAGCCTTCTGCCAGCAATATCCCATGAACAATTTTATTTTTTTATTTTTCTCAAATCTACCACCACCCGCTCCCAGTCTGATCATCCTGCATGAAGCAAGACACTGTGACTGACTGACCTACTGAATATGAGGTCAGATTTGCACATACATTAGCATATAACTCGACTGAAGCCTGACTACTTTGGGGTCATTCCATGATAATCCAGTCATTACATAAAAATGATATATTCTGCTTTCACCCAGCCTTGCTGTGCATTTTTAGTGTGTTATTAGCTGATTAGTTGGGCTAGGTGTAGCACAGCAGAGATAACATCAAAATTTACCAGGCCAAGGTGTTCCAAGTTGCGAACCACATGTGTACAGCAAAACTGGGCCCAATCAAAACAATTACTTGAAACTAAACACTGATAAGACTGAAGTTCTGTTAGTTCAATCTAAAACCTCACTTTCCCAGGCATTGAACTTTTTAGTCAACATTGATGGTGTTGATATTAAGCGAGCCCAATTTGTTAAGAACCTTGCTTGTCTTCTTGACTCATCTCTTACTTTCGAGTCTCACATTAAGCTTGTCACCAAAACTGCATTTTATCATCTGTGTAACATTGCACACTTATGCCCTATGCTGAGTGAGACTGATGCTAAAATATTTATCAATGCCTTCATCTTCTCTCACATCGATTACTGTAACTCACTTTTCTATGGCCTTCCAGTTAAACTAATCAATCGCCTTCAGTACATCCAAAACTCAGCAGCCTGGGTTCTTACCTCCACCAAGCGCACAGCTCATATCACTCCTATTCTTCAACAGTTGCATTGGCTTCCTATTAGTTCTAGGATTACAAATCCCTTCTTCTTACCTTCAAGGCTTTACATGGTCTGGCTCTGACATACCTTTCTGATCTCATTTCTTTATTTTGTCCCTGTCGTGCTCTCTGATCTTCTAATTCTGAACTCCTCACAGTTCCCTCAACTAGACTTTCTACTATGGGTGGCAGATCTTTCAGTGCTGCTGCCTCCAAACTCTGGAATTCTCTACCTTCCACTCTTCATAATTGCTCTTCTCTGTCTTCCTTCAAATCCCTGCTAAAAACCTCCCTTTTTTCCTCTCTGTAGTCTTTAGAATTTTTATTGTTTTTTGATACTATGTAAAGCATCCTTGGGTTTGTGAACAGCACTATATAAATTGAACTTATTATTATTATAATCGTTTAAAAATGCTGCCTCTGTTGGGTCTTCTCTATAGTAAATGCTAAAAGGCAGAAAAAAATCCCATTTGGCTGCTGTGGTTAAGGTCAGAGTTGAGTATAGGTCTAGCAGTATTTACTTCTAGCAGATTTTTATTTTACCCCCTATTTCAATACTAGTTTTAACAAGCCCTCATCCACTTAGCCTCACCATTTCCCCTTGGGGGATTCCCTGGTGCTATCTTAAGTGTTGTTTCATTAGTTTCTTGGCTCAGCTGAGGAGTGTTAGATCAGGGGTGTCAAACTCAACTTCTAAAAGGGCCATATTTAAAAAATATGCCAAAAATGTCAACAGGAAAATATAGTCATTTACAGTTAACCTTCAAATATTACATGTTAATACTTGTTATATTTAGGCCCCATTGGCTACAGATCACTGTAAAATCCATGAAATGTCCCCAGAATGTAGGTCTTTTAAACCTACCTGTGCTTGGTCTTGACACCTAACACCTTTTCTTTCTGCAAGTTCATTCATTTTTCAGATCAGTTTCTGGCCTGTTGAGTGTTTAAGGTATTTATGTTGGTTGAACTGCAGCTGAAACGCAGCTGGTGGGTTTGGTGATGTGACATGCAATTGGGTACAGAACTGCTGTCCCATAGATTGTTGTTAGTGGGATGTTAGCACAAACTATATTGCAGTGCATGTTGGGGATTGTAATGCTGCTAATTGTGAAGTGGGCTAATAATAGAAAAGCAAAATTATTTTGAGAGCTGGATTGGATTATGCCGTGGACCTGGTGTTTGACACATGGGTGTTAGATGCCCAGAAACCACAGCAGTAAATTACCAGCACAACACACACTAACACACCACCACCACATCAGTGTTACTGCAGTGCTGAGAATGATCCACCGCCCAAATAGTGCCTGCTCTGAGGGTCCATGGGGTCCTGACCACTGAAGAACAAGGTAAAAGGGGGCTAACAAAGAATCAGAGAAACAGATGGACTACAGTCTGTAACTGTAGAACTACAAAGTGCAGCTATAGAGTAAGTGGAGCTGATAAAATGGACAATGGGTGGTCATAATATTATGCCTGATTGGTGTATCTGTGATGCACATAGGAGCACTGAGTTGAAGTTGGTGAGGGCAAGTTAAAAGACAGGGTTGAAACTAAACTCTTGTCCCCAAAACACACCAGGGCTGGAAATCCACAGCTAAGATACCCAGTTCAGCTGATTAGGCAATTTGAGCCACATCCTGCTTTGTCTTGGCAAGTAAAAACATCTTTAACGTGGCAAATATATCTAATATATCTATATCTCATTATGAAAATAATGTAATAATATTTGTCGATTATTTCGCTCATTTTTAATGTCTTTCCTTGTTTTAAGTCTTTTTAATTAGAGAAATTGCATTTTATTTGGCAGATAATTTTGCTTGTTTCAAGACATAGTAAGCATCTCCATTTTTTGTTGATTTATTTTCCTGCAACATTTAAACACGACACCTGTCCTTTACATTGAGTGATAATTTCATGATGGATGGACCAGCAGAACACACACACACACACACACACACACACACACACACACACACACACACACATTTTCCAAGCTGCTTCTCCCTCAGGGTCGCGGGGGGAGCTGGAGCTTATCCCAGGGGTCATCGGGCAGAAGGCAGGATACACCCTGGACAGGTCACCAGTCCATTGCAGGGCACCAGCAGAACAGACATGCTCCAAGATCACTTAGAAATATACCTTGTTACATTATCTTACATTAAGTGTTAAGAAAGATCTTTCTATTTAGACAGCCACAGTATAATTACTCTAGATCAACAAATAAAAATAACCTGGAATATTCTCACAACACTCTCATAATAAGAAATATTAGACATTTAGATTATTAAACACTCCAACTACATTTGCAGATTTCAGATGAGATTTCACTTCCCTAAATACATTTTTTTGCAGTAAGTGTATTAGTCATACGCTGTTGACTCATATCAAAATTTTGATTGAACTTGACAGATCTATAAAAATAACTTCATCCCCCGTGTATTACTTCAGAGATATGAATCAGCAGTTGTGCGCTTCAGTACAATCTAGGCATGGAAGAAGTAAAAGCTCTGCAAACATTTATGAAGTTATCTACGATCTTAGAACATTCTGTCAAGGCCACAGTAGCCTCACAGCACATGCCCAACCCTCTCGATTGGTTTCACATTATGCATACTGCATACAGCAAAACAAGCATGCATGTTTTTCAGTGGAAGACTAAGGTATGTATACATACTGATCAGCCATAATAATGTAGAAACACCACTTGTATCTACACTTACTGCCCATTTTATCAGCTCTATTTATCATATAGGTGAACCTGTAGTTCAGACTGAAGTCCATCTGTTTCTCTGCATGCTTTGTTAACCCCCTGTTCTTCAATGGTCGGGACCCCTGGGGTGAGATGACTGAATTACTGTCTTTCTTCGTGTGAATCTCAAGCCACATGGGACCTACTGTGGATTTGTGTGATGGTTCTAGTGAGTTCTATTAAACACAGTAATGTTAAAATGCCGAGCAGCGCTAGGAAGCTAAACAGAGCTCAGAATTGCTGGGCGACGTTGAATGTTGCCCTTTGTAAAGTGACATTTTTCATTGATTTAACATGTTGGGAAAAAAATAACATTAAAAACAAAATGCTGTAACTTTTCCACAAACCACATTGTATGAATTTTTTCCTTGACAGATGACATTTTGGAGAACATGTCTTCTGACACTGACTAGACATATTCGCTATTGGAACACATCTCCACACTGGTAAATTTCCAGGAGAACTAAATGATTTTAAACGTTGCGATGGAAGTTCCTCTGTGTGTTTGAGTTTAATCAGAGTGCTTTGGTTTCCTCTCACAGTCAAAAGACATGCAGTCAGGTCACTTGGAGATGCTAAATTGTTCCTAGATGTGAGTGTATGTGTGTGTGTGTGTGTGTGTGTGTGTGTGTGTGTGTGTGTGTGTGTGTGTGTGTGTGTGTGTGTGTGTGTGCATGTCTTTATGTCTGCCCTGTGCTGGACTGGTGACCTGTCCAGAGTGTTTCCTGCCTTCCCCTGTTGAGTCAAGTCAAATAGTACACACACACACACACACACACACACACACACATTTTCTAAGCTGCTTCTCCCTCAGGGTCATAGGGGGTGCTGGAGCCTATCCCAGCGGTCATCGGGCGGAGGGCAGGATACACCCTGGACAGGTCACCAGTCCATCGCAGGGCAGTCAAATAGTATAAAGTTTATTTGAACTTGAAGGAAACCTTGAGTGGAACCAAGACTCAGAAGGGGAAACCCATCCTCCCCTGATTGTCGGCAGATAGCAATCAATAGCACAAGATGAACAGAGAATAAGGCTTTAACAGATATACAGCTGCTATATTCATCTGCAACATGATGCTATGTGCTACTATGCACAGTACAGTGTGCTGCAGCAGCTAGTGGTGGCTTTTATGCATCTGTGAAAATTATATGTGAAGCTATTTATCTGGGCAGGAAGCCTTTGTATCATACAAATCAATTCTATAATGTCATTTGACGTGTGTGATTGTGTTAACTTAACCTATTCCAAAGCTCTGCTCAAATAACCCATATGGTAATCTGTTGTGTGGCCATATCTGCACATATTTCATAAAAGGTCAGGCATATATTCCCAAATACAGGGTTATATACGTAGTCAACATATGTGCAAATAACAAATATTAGACATACATGCATAATATTTGGACTGTGCATATGTATCTGATAGGTAGATGAATACCTACATGCATAACATATAGGTCAAATATATACTGCGTGTCTGATAAATGTCTGATTTAACCACTGAAAGATTTTTTTTTAAGTAAAAAAATCAAAATAAAAACAAAAAAAAACATAATATGAAGCTATCATATGAGCAATATATTCCTTTCATATACATGAATGATGTTTTCTATCATATAATTTTAAACATACATTGCACATGTATGTTTGTATAAGGTGATATAGGACTGAAATATGTTTTCCATGGTTGAAAATGTCCAATGTCAAATAAGTTGGCAGATCTATCACATATTTGCCCATATATGATAAAATAGTTGGACATAAGGGAAGTTCATATATTTTAATATGTGTCATATATTTGAAATCCATATACTGCCATGGATCAGATTTCCATGTAGGAAGTCCCATATTGACAGTTACCATCCAATAGCTACTTTATTTGATTAATCCTTCATGAGGGCAGTCGTTGGCTGGAGGTTAGGGAGCCAGCCCTGTGACTGGAAGGTCACCGGTTCGATCCCCTGAACCGACAATACCTGACAGAGGTGCCCTTGAACAAGACACCTAACCCCCAACTGCTCCACGGGTGCTGGGGATAGGGCTGCCCACGGCTCCGGGCAAGTGTGCTCATTGACCCTAGTGTATGTGTTCACTAGTGTGTATTTGGTATTTCACTGCATGGATGGGTTAAATGCAGGACTAATAAGAGTCTCTTAATCTTCATGAAATTGACCAATGAGTCTGGAACCAAGCCTGTGTTCTTCTAGCTAACATCAAAAACTTTGTTAAAAACAAGAACATTTTGATAGGTTTTACTGTGTCTGTTTACTTGTATTTATTCTGTTTTCCTGAGATAAATCCTGAGAACCATTTTTATGGCTGCCTCATACTTTTGATGTCTGTTACTTTGTCTGGTTTCGCAGCTCAGGTTTCAGACTTGTTTCACATGCAGTTACTGTGCTCATAGACGGCTTTCTAATTCAGTCATAGAGACTCACCAAGATGCTTTATGTATCTGGAACTTATAATGAGTAACAAACCTTCACAGAACTATGACATGTATGATCGTGCGAGTTTACTGAGGTCACAAAGCGTCACACTTGCTGAAAAGGAAGCCACTGCACTTCACATGAGTCAAATGAACACGCTGCCCAGCCGCTCTGTCATACGGATATGTAAAAACAGAACACCACAAATAGCAACTCTGACGGCAGGAGGATTTACATAATCAACGTGATGTTGGCGACTGTGGCTTGGTGGAGTACAGTTTTAACAAGAACATTTGAATATGTAGGACTTTTCTCCTACACGCCACTCTTAACAGAAAAGACCTTGTGCACCGAAACACTGAAATAGAGTCTGATAGCGGGGTTTAATAAAGGTTTTATGACTGGTTTCTTCTTGAAATAATGCTTCAGGCACCATATATAGTACTGTTCAAAGGTCTTAGACAGCCATGATAACAGTTTAAAGTAGTTTATCTCAGCAGTAAGTGTGTATTTGCTAATAACATTACTATATAATATTGGAATAAATACAAAAAGACATTAATACCCCATAAAAATGTTTTAAAAAAAGTTATTAATATGTTGGTTTGAAGAACTCCACTCATCTCACTGGATTTGTTCAATTTTAGTAGTAGCACCTGATGTTATTTAGTATTTGTTGTAATATTAGTGTTTTTAATAAGTGCTTAGTACCTAGATAGTGCCATTAAAATGTATTATATAGAGTATATGTATGTGTGTATGTATGTACACTCGCTGGCCACTTTATTAGGTACACCTTGCTAGTAAAAGGTTGGACCCCATTTTGCCTTCAGAACTGCCTTAATTCTTCGTGCAATACTTTCAACAGGGTGTTGGAAACGTTCCTCAGAGATTTTGGTTGGTTATTTGAGTTAATGTTGCCTTTCTATCATCTCAAAATAGTCTGCCAACTCTCCTCTGACCTCTCACATCAACAAGGCATTTTCGTCCACACAACTGACCGCTCACTGGATATTTTCTCTTTTTCGGACCGTTCTCTGTAAACCCTAGAGATGGTTGTGTGTGAAAATCCCAGTAGATCAGCAGTTTCTGAAATACTCAGACCAGCCCGTCTGGCACCAACAACCACGCCACGTTCAAAGTCACTTAAATCCCCTTTCTTCCCCGTTCTGATGCTCGGTCTGCACTTCAGCAAGTTGAAGTTTTGTGAATGACTACATTTTCCAAGCTAGTTGTGAAATGGCCATGTGATTGGCTGATTAGCTATTTGTGTTAACATGCAATTGAACAGATGTACCTAATAAAGTGAGTGGTGAGTGTAGGTATATATATATATATATATATATATATATATATATATATATATATATATATACCTGCGATGGACTGGTGACCTGTCGAGGGTGTGTCCTGCCTTCCGCCTGAAGACTGCTGGGATAGGCTCCAGCACCCCCACCCACAACCCCCCCCGCGACCCTGACGGAGAAGCGGCTTAGAAAATGGATAGATGGATCTATTCATATATATATATAGATGGATCTATTCATATACCACCCAGCTAACTTTGACCCTATTAAGGACTATTTTAAACAGTTTAAGCTTATGATTAATAGACAGGAAAACTGGAATTGCATTCATGAACATTTACAAGCAGTGTACTGTGTACTGAGGTCTGCATCCTAAATAGACATGACCTAAATAGACAGAATAGACAGACCTAAATAGATATCACACTAGATGAACAGTGGAGTTAGATGGCCCTAGGCTTGTTTTTTATTTTTTACATTTTACTTTTTTTTTAACTGCAAAGCTGTTCTTTGTTCAGCTGTTGTCTGTATCATCTTCTTCATCTTTTTCTTCTTATTATTCCATGCTTTTTTGTACTGTGTTCACAGGTTGCAGTTCTCTAGCTAGAACTATAAGAGAGCAGTGTGATTGTGCTTTTGGGACAAATCATACAATCGCTTTTACCATCAGGAATAAAAAATAACTACACACATCTACCAATTCTGAAATTGTACTTTGTGATTGGAATCAACCTGTGACATGTTTACAAAGCATATTCCCACACCCACTTTCACTTTATGCAAAGCATAGCATTTGGATATTTTGTCTACATGAAGATAAACCTACTTATTAACTCCAAAACTAAGGTTAACACGGCCCCCTTGACAAATTGAGATGTAATTATCCTAGTAACAGTGACTGCACTTTGTCATAGCAACAACCTAGTGTGCAGTGGCAAAGGCCTGGCAACACCTTAGCAAACACCTGCGATACCATAACAATGACATACCAACACCTTAGCAACCACCTAGAATAACCTGGATACAGCTTAGCAACACCTTAGCAACCACCTAGGGTACCACAGTATTAGCCCAGTAACAACTTACCAACCCACTGGAATACCATAACAATAGCCTAGCAACATCTTACCAATCACCAGGGATATCACAGCAATGGTCTACCAACACCTTAGCAACCACCTGGGATACTATAGCAATGATCTATCAACATCTTAGCAATCACCTGCGATACCATAATATTAGACCAGCAACACCTTAGCAACAAACTGAAATATCATAACAATAGTCTAGCAACACCTTACCAATGGAATACTATAGAAATGACTTAGCAACACCTTGGCAACCACTTGGGATAACATAGGAAAGGCCTAGCAACACTGTAGCAACCACTTGAGATAGTATAGCAAAGGCTTAGCACCACGTGAATAGCCACCTGAAATGACATAGCAATGGCCTACCAACACTGTAGCGACCTCTTGGGATATCTTAGCAAACCACCTGGGACAGCATAGCAATGGCTTTGTCAAGTTAACTTAAAGTTTGTTGTTGAACTTTAGTTTCTAGTGTATTTCATGGTAAAACAGCAGTGGTTAATTGCTTAAATGAACAAGTTGCCTCTGGTGCCACAGATGTACAACATGATTAACTGTTGCTAGGGCTGCCACAGTGAGCAGACGTTTTCCTCGGAGCTGCCAGAATGTGCACAGAATTTTGGCAATTAATATAAAAAGGACTTAATCCTAATTAAATGTACACAGTATGTATTTGCTTGGCTGTCATTTGGTGTCCTTTGTAAATCGTTTTGCAAGCACAAGGAGATGAGTAACTGGGTATTTGAATGGCCTTAAATGTGTAGGATTATCTTGTCCAAAGGCTTCAGAGTCATAACAGTTTGAATGAATCATGAATCATCACTGACTAATAATTCTCATTATTGTTTTTCTTTTTTTTCAAACGTTCCTAATAATTTCCTCCCTAAATGTGAAAGTATTGCATATCCTCTGAAAATATGATAGTAACTGTCTGTTCACTGCAACTGTGTCCCACCACAATGTCAGTACTCTCCACATATTATAATTCATACTTAACCTTTCTCAGAGTGTGCCCCTCTTTTTTAGCCCCTATTTGACCCCTACACACCTGCCCCACACACACATCAACTCTGAACATCTCACCGTCTTTTCCACCAGTAAACCTCAGACAGGATGGTGGATGAAAATGGGTAAAATAAGTATAAACATCAGAAAAAACAGGAAAACCCTAAGGCACTTCTACTTTTTAACCCCATAAAAGCCCTGGTTTAGTCCACATTAGGGCTTTGAATTCAGTAACTACAGGGAGCTTTGGGTCAGCTAGTGGGGCCATAGCCATGTAAGGGATTAAAAACTATTTAAAAGCCTTTATTGTCATGGCATGGCCATAGTAAACCTTTAAAAACTGACATGTTTTGGGCAACAGATCTCGTGGCCCTTTTCTACTGATATTCCACCAACAGGAATCTTCCATTTCAACATCTTAGAGAACGATGTAAGCTGATATAGCAATGGCTACAACAAAGCACATCAGTGTTTACATAACTAGATTTAGTAGCCTGTAATTTGTATATCCAAAATCCTTCCTGTCTCTTTTGTCTTCCACCTTTTCGTATGGGAAATGGAATGTGGTCAAAGGTGAAAGACTGTAATGTGGATAGGCTGCTGCTATGGAAGTCCAGATAATGTCTAGCCATATGCTCATTAACATTTCCTGTGCAAATGGCATATTTATGTTCTTCTTGCCTTTGCAATTGGGACATTCTAGACTATAGATGACAAACAAGGCTTTACAGTTAAAATGATTAACGCTGAACTCTTTCTGGGATGTAAAATCTGTAAAAGTCTTGGTAGTATCACATGTGCCATCGTAACACTTATTGCCCTCCTTGAGTTTTGGACCCAACCATGCTGTGTATCCTGGGCAAACACCCTACACTATACCAATAAGAGTCCTTGGGCAAGACTCCTAACACTGCCTTGGCCTACCTGTGCAAAATGAAGTCGCTCTGGACAAGAGTGTCAGCCAAATGCCGTAAATGTATGTTCCTGAAAGCATAATGCCATTTCCTTAGATTGGGCCTCAAACTGCTTTTTCTGGTCAAAAATTTTCCTCACTTCTTGGAACTGGCTATAAGAAACATTCTCTGGGATGGAATCTCCTAGCATGTGGTGTGGTGTTTCTGTAAGTGTGAATCCTAAATATAGGTTTATGTAAAATCCTTTGATTATCTTTAAAGATCATAAGATCTAAAATGCTTGATCTCCTTGCTGGAATCTAGAAAAAAAATAATGTTAAGGTTAAATATTGTTAAAAAAAACAACAACAACAACAAAAAACATACTAAACTTGTAGCTCTGCCTCTGACCCCGACCAAAACAGACATCATCAACGTACCATCCACAACTCATCCTTCAAAAAGCTATTTCACACAAAATTTTCCCATTTGTCCAGATGTAGATCTGCATAAGCAAGCTCCAATACCACACTTTTCCCTGAAAAAAATAGAAGCCAAAGTCCATTCTTTCAATGACAATAAGAATAAATAATAATAATAATAAGAAGAAGAAAGCACTACTAAAGTATTGTTAGCTCATGTTTTATTATGCAGCTAGCTGCATTTTAATATATGCAACTTTCTGCATAAATAACACTTACAAAAATACTCAATTACCTCACAGTCTTATATCAACTATGCCACTTTTATCATGCTGTTATGTATCTCTACAGAAAGTCATGCACAGTAATCTGAGGTACACTGTCGGTTATTGTGAAGAGGCAATAACGCATGTAAATGATGCTTCACACATCAAATAACCAGGCTGTTCAGACAGACATGAAATCTCATAGTAAAATTCTCATGATTAAATGTAAATAGTGTAGTTAAAATTTTACATGCCGAATAACTCAAATTTCTCTCTAGCCCTGTAGTGATGAGCTTGGTGGTAAGGATTTTACTGTGTTTAGCTATTCAAAGTATGCATGGCCAGAACTTCCTCATATCACAAGCTTCCTTCTTCCAATTCTGCTCGCAAATGCCGTTAGGGGAATCTACCCTTTACACTCTGACTGAGTTCAGTTTTCAAATGACTTTTAGGTGAAGTTAAGAGTGTTGCTGCCTGTGGCCAGTGTTGCATCATATAGGCTTTAACTGAACCTGTTAAACAATGAGGTTCCTCTCTAGACTGATGGGAAATGAAAGCAGGGTTTCCTTTGTAAGAGTCCACCACAGAAACCGAGGATGTGGGGGGATTGGGGGGTGGTCTTTCCTCTAAAGGTGACAAATATGCCCTGCTGTGAGCCAGGAGCTGAACCTGCAGTGCCTATGACAGTCAGCACTGGGCAAATTTTCATTGAATAACTGCTCAATGACTGCTTTCGTCACATCCGTGCTACCTCTCATAGTGTGCATGCACTGTGGGTGTATGTGTGTGTGTAAGAAACAATGGGCTGCTGATACGGCATGTAAAACCGCCGAGTTGCATAATGAACATGTAGAATCTGGCAGCTCGTGCCTCATTGTTCTTAATTTGAACAGTCATTTCAAAATGGGCCTTGGCTCAACCTTGTGTGGGAAAAAGTGTTATTACATTGACAACAACCTGTAAAAATGGTATTTACAATTTAATAGTAATAACAATCTACATTTATTTAATTGCAAAATCTCATAGCGCTTTACACAAGAACGTAAACACTACAGAGATTCACCTGCCACCCAAGAAGATGATTCCAATGACCAGATTAGCTATCTGTGACCGGGGATGGGGGTGGTTCAGCTGAGGAAGATTATGAGATTTGCTGGAGCCGGGCCACTTTTGAATCAGCTTTCATTGTCTTGTGGTCGATACTACACTTAACAGGAAGCCAGCATTAGCTGAGTAAGACCAGAGCAATAACCTCAGTCCGGCTTTCTTTTCCTGGCAAGCACTTGGGCGCCAAGGCGGGGAAACTCAGTCCAAGGGGGCCAGCTTCCTGCACAGTTTGGTGATTTTACTGCTCAAGCACATCTGACACAACACGTCTACTAACTATCAGGTTCAGTTACAGTGCAAGAGAGGGAAATCACCAAACTACTCTGGACTTCTGGGCCTCACTTCCTCAGCCTTAATTTAAAGGGACCGCAGAGTGGCCAGTTAGAGCTACCGTTTTAACTGCAAGGCTTCATCTGGCAGGATAAAATAACTGGGATCTCCTTGTAAAATATTGTACCAAAAATTTGCTTCACATTATATCAAACGCTTACTTCATATAGTATGACAACATGTATTCTTAGAAGGATTTCTTAGATCACAATGTCAGTCTCTTCTGAGCTACTCCCACCCCATGTCCAGCATAAATACCCTCTCGCCTAAATGCCCATTCCCTCCTTCTTTAAATGCCCTTGACCCCCATGCCCCCACACTTCTTTTAAAGATATCCTTGCTCCCTACCCCACCCAACCTCCTTCTCTAAGTGCCCCAGTACTTTCCCCAACACAACTATACATTTCTTTGTAACTTCTCTTTTTCATAAAAAAGGTCTCTATACTTAGAATGGAGGAAATGTAACATAACGTCTGTGTCACTACGGAGGTGGAAGTCATGCCGTGTTCTCACTCTGCTACATAGTATATGCAAGAACTGCAGGTTTGGTGAGTGACCCAGTTGTTCCCTTTAGGCAGGCGTACCAACGCCGTGCTTCTGTGAGGGTAGTCAGCGGTTTTAGCCAGGCTAGCTGATTAAGCAATTCCCATTTAGAAATTCCTGGTACTTCTTACCTCTTTATCTATACTGTTCAACAGCTTTGCTAGAAATGAGCAACAATCATCACTTCCAGAACGTCACTGTCAGAGATTCATAGGTGCTTTACAGCATGATATGCCGTGGAGAGTTAAAACACTTTCTATGCCAGTAAACATGGCAAGCACACATAAACACGCCTCTTTCTGTGTTCTGCTTTTTGCCTGGCTTTCCAATAACACTGCATGTACAGTGCTTATTTACATTTCTCAGACTAAAACCTATTTGCAGATGAAAACAGATTATGTGGTTATTCAGCTCCATTATGTGGGACCTCATAATTTATTCTGTTCAATTCCTGAGCATGGAGGAGAAATCTGTTTTGAATTTAGAAATTCATTTTAAATTGATTTTAGAAAACATCCTTGCCTATGATAATACTAATGATACTTAGACAATGCAAATGTCCACAAAAACCCATTTTCTGTTCTTTTGTGGGCCAAGAATTTCAACAATACTGATCTCTTGTCAAACATCCCATACCCCTTCATTGTCTGAACCCAAAGCCATGGAAAATTACACAAAAGATGCCCTAGAAATAGGCTACACTCATTCCTTCATTTCTTTCTCATTTTTAGGATTTGTGTTATGAAAAAGATGGAATGAAATAAGCGTTCTATCAGTTATAGAGGCCTAATTAATGACCTAATGACCTAATTAGGCCTGTGCAATGTGTAAAGGAATGAATGGAAGTGCACTTTGCTCTGGCCTTTACAAATATCTTGAACTGACCTCTTAAAGTGTTTGTTAATGACGTGCTAAGAGACGTGTGAAACAGATGGGTTCTATTACACACTGATGACATCCATTGATGACATCCCCTCAGCCATTGAGAAACACATAAAACACATGAGACTGGTGGCTCAGCCCTTGATAACAATTCCCTCTACGTCAAGGGAGAAAAGCGAGACTTAATAAATCCATTGACCCATCATTATGGTCAAGCATCCTTGAGCCCAATTGGATGATGTCATGGTCAGGGCAGTTACTAAGCAGCCCTAACCACATATGGTTCATTACAGCATTGTCTGGATCATGCCAGTTTGCTGATTAATATGAAGCTTCTGTTCTGTGGCCAAACCACTCACATTGCTCATATATGGGGAAACCTTACACACGTTTCATGAACTCAGTGGCAGAAAAGGCTTTCTCCATTCTCAAAGAAAGCTCCACTATAGCCTCCCATTCTCAGACCCAGAGATCCCAGCCTAATATCTGTGGTTAAGGTCACTACTTCTGACAGGCATTGCTTTCACAATATCAGGACAACCTAACTCTACCCTTGTTCACTCTACTCCAGAAAGCTTACACTCATAGAAAGGGAAAGAAGTGTGAGTAATTGTGAGTTACTGCCATTCAAAGTTACAACCCCAGTTCCAGTGAAGTTGGGACGTTGCGTAAAACATAAATAAAAACAGAATACGATTATTTGCAAAACCTTTTCAACCTACATTCAATTGAATACACTACAAAGACAAGATATTTAATGTTCAAATGGATAAACTTTATTGTTTTTTGCAAATATTCACTCATTTTGAATTTGATGCCTGCAACACGTTCCAAGTTGGGACAGGGGCATGTTTACCACTGTGTTACATCACCTTTCCTTTTAACAACACTCAATAAGCTTTTGGGAGCTGAGGACACTAATTGTTGAAGCTTTGTAGGTGGAATTCTTTCCCATTCTTGCTTGATGTACAACTTCAGTTGTTCAACAGTCCGGGGTCTCCGTTTTCGTATTTTGCGCTTCATAATGCACCACACAGTTTCAATGGGAGACAGGTCTGGACTGCAGGCAGGCCAGTCTAGTACCCGCACCCTTTTCTACGAAGCCATGCTGTTGTAACACGTGCAGAATGAGGCTTGGCATTGTCTTGCTGAAATAAGCAGGACGTCCCTGAAAAAGACGTTGCTTGGATGGCAGCATATGTTGCTCCAAAACCTGTATGTACCTTTCAGCATTAATGGTGCCTTCACAGATGTGCAGGTTACCCAGGCCATGGGCACTAACACACCCCCACACCATCAGAGATGCTGGCTTTTGAACTTTGCACTGATAACAATCCGGACAGTCCTTTTCCTCTTTGGCCCGGAGGACACGATGTCCATGATTTCCAAAAACAATCTGAAATATGGACTCGCCAGACCGCAGGACACTTTTCCACTTTGCGTCAGTCCATCTCAGATGAGCTCAGGCCCAGAGAAGCCGGCAGCGTTTCTGGGTGTTGTTGATATGTGGCTTTCGCTTTGCATGGCAGAGATTTAAGTTGCACTTGTAGATGGAGCGACGAACTGTGTTCACTGACAGTGGTTTTCTGAAGTGTTCCTGAGCCCATGTGGTAATATCCGTTACAGAATGATGTGGGTTTTTAATGCAGTGCTGCCTGAGGGATCGAAGGTCACAGGCATTCAATGTTGGTTTTCTGCCTTGCCGTTTACTTGCAGAGATTTCTCCAGATTCTCTGAATCTTTTGATGATATTATGGACTGTAGATGATGAAATCCCCAAATTCCTTGCAATTGCACGTTGAGAAACGTTCTTAAACTTTTGGACTATTTGCTCACGTAGTTGTTCACAAAGTGGTGATCCTTACTTGTGAATGACTGAGCCTTTCACGGATGCTCTCTTTATACCCAATCATGACACTGACCTGTTTCCAATTAACCTGTTCACCTGTGGAATGTTCCAAACAGGTGTTTTTTGAGCATTCCTCAACTTTCCCAGTCTTTTGTTGCCCCTGTCCCAACTTCTTTGGAATGTGTTGCAGGCATCAAATTCAAAATGAGTGAATATTTGCAAAAAGCAATAAAGTTTATTCGTTTGAACATTAAATATCTTGTCTCTGTAGTGTATTCAGTTGAATATAGGTTGAAAAGGATTTGCAAATCATTGTATTCTGTTTTTATTTATGTTTTACACAACGTCCCAACTTCATTGGAATTGGGGTTGTACATTAGAAGAGTGGAGGCATTGTATAGAGGGTGATCACTTGATACATACTGGGTCCACTGGGTGCTGCTTTTAACGCCTGAGTACAAAACAGGCACTAAGACCACCAAATCAGACTCTATTTCAATCTTTCTTAATATCTTGAATCTGAACCATTCTTCCACATGCATTGTAGCATCTGCCTGATATGTCCTTGACCTGGATGTAAAAAGCAGCATAGGTCACTGAAAGGTGTTCAGAGTTAGTGGTGCTTTCACAGGTGTGCAAGTTACCCATCAATACCCTCACCATACTGTGACAGATATTGGCTTTTGATCTTTACGCTGGTAGCAGTACGGCCGCTCTTATTCTTCTTTGGCTGAGAGAACACAACATTATTTATTCCCATAATCAGAATGAAAGTTTGACTAGTCAGATCACAGTACACGTTTCCTCTGTGCACCAGTCCATTTCAGATGAGCTCAAGCCCAGAGAAGTCGGCGGCATTTCTGGATGCTGTTGACAGATGACTTTTAATATACATAGTACAGTTTTAACGTGCATTCATGGATGCAGCAATGAACAGTGTTTCTTGAGAATGGTTTGTCAAAGTATTCCAGAGCCCAGGCAGTGATATCCATCACAGAAACATGCCAGTTTTTTATGCAGCGCCATCTGAGGGGTCGAAGGTCACAGCTATTCATTTATAGTTTTCAGTTTTTTCCTTTACACACTGAGATTTCTTCAGATTCTCTGATGTTTTTTGATGATATTATGCATTACAGAGGGCAAAATACTTAAAATCTTTGCAATCCCTGGCTCAAAGATGCTATTTTTAAACTGTTGGTTTGTTTGCTGATGCCTGCTGTAAAAAATGGCTCATTAGATTAACCTAAAAATCTAAAAAATTTACATGTGATACCATGTAAATAAACTAGTTTTATTCAACCTAAATAAATACTTTGAATTAATTATTCATTCAATTAGTGTAATTTTTGAGTTGAATAAAACTACTTCAATTGCGCGTTACTAAAGTAAATTGCATATTGCGAAAATAAAGTGTTGCTACATGAGGTTTTAGGTAGATCTGATGAGCCAACTTTATACTGTATTTACAAAACACAGTGAAGCCGACCAGGTAAAACATAACACATCTACAAATCTGTTTGCTGTTGTCATTTAACTACAGGCCAAAGTAGATTGATAAATCCCTGCTTTCTGTTTTCTTTTTTGGATTTCACCACCTGTCCCAACTTGACTACTAAAAAGTCCTAGGAAGTCTTTTAGTTTGAATTATAGAACTGAAGCTGTACTTTTAATCTTTAAAGGAAAGACTCAAAACAGCTTGAAATGTCTGGTTAGTCTGTAGTTTTGCAGCACATAAACTAGCAAGCTAGTCTAAAAGCTAATCCAGCTGAAACTTTTGGAACTTTTAAAGTAATGTTACCTGTAACTTCCTAAAACCCCAACTATGACAACTTCAGTTACAACGGCTGGTGTGCTAGTTAGCATACTTACTATCCAAATTACATGTTACCCAATAGTTTCAAGTTATTTTTTCTTTTTCCTTCAAGAATTGCACGTCGCATTACATTGTGTCCTCCAAACTGAAGGTTTTTCTTCAATAAAAGGCTTGTGACCTGACACCTCCATCAACTGCTGAAAAGCAACACTGTGGCTACAATTGTGCATGACAGCAGCAAAACTGACATGTCACATACTTAACGTTGGAAACAAAAAAATTTATTTACAGTAAGGTTTTATTTCAGTTGTCGTGTTTTGTTCTCAGGTGGAAATTTCACGTGTTGTGAGTCATTTAAGAGCGAGTCTGAGTCTGTTAAGTCAGTTAACATACAACTTCAGTGCAACTCGAGCCCTGGTCTCTACAGTGTATTTGAACACACGCACACACTCTTTTCAGGTCAGGGGACCCTGACTTTGCACATTTCCATTGGTCAGGAACAAGACATCTAGAGTAGGACGTGGACAGTTGTGTAAAGACATGCTTCAATTGCACTCAGTCAAAGTTTCCGTGCTGCTGGTTCCTTTGAATCCTTATCTAAACCCCACAGACCACAGTTACACATAGCCATGGCGAGATATACACCTTCATTTGCCGGAAATCATGTTTAACCACAACAAGGAGTTAAGCCAACCCCTTTTGTAAACTTTGCTGACTTAAGGGAGTGGCTTCAGCACCCTGGTCAGCAACCAGCTGTCCTGAAGTCAGCACAGGAAACCACAAATGTACTGTGTGCTACCTTACACAAAGTCCTCGGTGGCAACGTGTAGAAGTGTAGGTTACTGCAAATGAGTGTACATGCTTTTTCACACTTTTACCACTCTTTATCTTACAGAATCAGAAAAAAAATGAGTGAGGCCAGTTTCAGTAAGTGGTTAAGCACGAAACTGCTAACATTTCACATATGATGAGACATTTCTGATCATTTGCATTTTTTATAGTTTAGCCAGACCATCTGTTTTGGCAGATATTCATCACTGCCTCATGTGTAAATTGTGAAATATTCATTTCTGTACTTCACCCACCTTCTAATCTGATTTTGTGCTTTCATGCCTGATTCATGCTAAGGAGAGATCTCTATCTTGTGATGCAGTTGTAATTTTCCTGATCATTTTACTAACAGACACTTTAAGGTTTTTTTCAAATCTTTGGTCATTTTTCTGTAAGCGAGGACAATTTTCATTCAACCTGCTGCCAAAAACCCAGATCCTTTCTTCTTCTTTATCATATCTTTGAGTTTGATAAGTCAATCCTTTTGTTTTAATGACACTCTATTATACTTTATTAACTTTACAGGAGAACAAAAAAAACATACTTTACTTTTAATGTAAATCAATGGAACCAGAATTATTTCCAAGTCATTTTGGGTGATTTCTTTTGGCCCATTCTTCATAAAATTTTCACACAATGTAAAGGTATTTTCAAATCGAACACACACACACGTGCACACACACACACAGATAGAGAAATTGTGGATATTAATTTTACTGTAAATTTTATTTCTGATGTTATACTGATACATTTCTCATTAGTTTTAGAGTCATCATTCTGGATGTACCTAGTATTTCTTCATTTTCTATTTTTAGTTCCCAGTAATTATTAGAGACCAGTGATGTTCTTTAAAGAACCATAGTTTTATGTGCTTAAATGATTTTTTGCATGGCGAAGTGGTTCTTAAGATTTATGGAAAATGGATTGTATGTGGTTCTATATAAAACGTTTTTGAAATTGTCTTTTTATAACGCCAAAACATGTTCTTCTGTTGTTACAAGCTTGCCATCATAACAAGAGCAGAGCCCTTTTCAAAAAGGTTCTATAGACAATCATATATAAAAGGTATGCACAAATGGCAACATGTTTTTATAGATTTATTATTCTGTATTTCAAAAATGTAAGAATCTGCAAACAAATTGGTTTCCTGATTTTGGAAACATTAATTCCAAACTTTTGGAAAGTGATTACCAAATCTTTAAATGCTAGTTTATGGCTTTGAGAGAACCCTTTAAGGAACATTTTTGCAGAGTGTAGTTTAAAGTTGAACTTGATGTATGTTTTAGACATTTGTCCTGTAATATAAAGTCTCTTTCCTTATTTTTCAGAATTTGCTGATATTTAGTGGAATTCTTTCTTTCCTCTATCCCCACATTTCCTCTACCAGATAGTGTTTGTCCATAGACATTGCACAGTGTGCCACTACATCACTATTCCTGTGCAGGACAAATCTTCGTGTAGGTCCATGGTAGCGATGTGGGGGTTTTGCTTAAACTGCATAACTGACCAATCTACAAGCATATTTTTCAGAGATTATTGTTGGTGTTCCCGATCTTGCCTTGATTCCATAGATCTTCTAGATAGAACTTCCATTTCTTATTGACATTTCAGACAGTGACAATTACAGGCAGAACGTGTTTAGATACCTTTTATTATCTTGTTCTTGCTTTGCAAGAGTCAGTTATCTCATTGAGCCTGTTAGATTAGCCCATAGCTGTTGAGTGTTACTTCTTGAGAGTTTTGAATGGAATTATTTATATCTGAGTGAAATGAATGCCCTGCTGAGTCAAATAAGCTCTGAGAACTCAATAAATAAATAAATAAATAAATGAATTAATTAATTAATAAATAGTAGTTTGACGGAAAGGGTGTCCAAACTTAGTCGCACTCCACATTTTATGGTAAAGGTTCTATATATGACATTTTAAACATTAATATAGCTGCAAAAAACTATTTTCTATGTAAAGATATAGTGGATTAAGGGTGCTCTAATCCAAGAACAGTCACACTCCTCTGTGTGTGTCGTAATCTGAGCTTTTCTGTATTTTGTTTCAGTTGTATGTGCATGTTAGTCACGCCCTGTGAAAATGTTGGCCCCTTCTCACGTTTTGTTTTGTTCCTCCTCAAGAGACAAAGACAGTGAGCGCCCACACAGCATGGTGCATGCAAGCTTGTGGAGTGCAATAGGGAACATTCAGTTTCCAAGTATTTCTCCTCTGTATATTCCTCAGAGCTGATGAGGTGGAAGTCGGCTTCCTACGCATATTTTCCTATTCCGCCTTAAATCATGCAGCAGTTCCATTCTGCGCCTGAGTCTGAATATAATTGTTGCACCATTTAAGGTGGAATAGGAAACTGGTGAAAAGGAAGCTGACATCAGCTTTATCAAGAAAATTGAAAGGCATGAAAAGGGATGAGGAGGTTGCCCTGGTTCTGTTTCTGTTTGACAAGTGAGTAACATTAACTTATTTTTGTTGTTTTACAGAACCAATACTTTTCTTTTGCTGATGTTTGTGATAGCAACTGGTTAGCCTCACAAAGCAGCAACTGCAGCGACAGTTTGAGCTAAGCTAGAACCTAGTTAACATTAATTACTGTGTCTTTGTTCACTCTAATGCTATATCAGGGTGTTTGTTTGTACAACATTTGCGAAGTACTTTTAGGCCACAAAGATGTTGAAAACAGGTGTCATTTGACCAGGGGTGCCCTTTTTGGCGTACAACTATATGTGTTTTGCAAAACCAGAATTCAGCAACAGCCCAGAGTCCCCAGGGTTTCAGTACAGTAAATTATTTTGGAAATTATTGTAATTGTGTAGGTTGGACTGAAAACAGTAAAGTATACTTTTAACGGGACAGTATTTCACTTGCAGATGAAGTCTTATTACATTATCTCCGGGATTCGACATTGTGTGTTTTAACCTTGAGCAGGACATAAATCAGAGCCCAGAAACCCCCAATTTATCATACAAATCAAAAAGATTGGCTCTTTAATATAGATGATCTTTGAATTAGACCCATATAACAGAAACATGACAGCCAGTACACCAATCCTATTTTATAATTTATTATATTGTTCTGTTTAGATATGAACAGGATATGTTTATAAACATAAAATGTTTAAATGTTTATATGTTTATAAAACATAAAACTGTAATGAGCTGCAGAAAAGAGGTAATAATGTTGCATGAGGCAGTTGTCAAAATATACATATATAAAAAAAAAACACAGCAGGTTTAAAAAAATAAAAATTTAATTTAATACAGTGCGGAATAAAATGATCATGTGAACTGCTTGCTCATGTTTTATGTGCAATACAATCTAAAAAAATAAAACTTGATACTTCTAATCTAAATCTAGAAATGGTTCAATTCAATAAAAATCTGAATTATGAAATGTATACACAGATTTATAAATTATTGAAATGGAAAAAAAAATAAATAAATAACAATTGCAAGGCACAGAGATTTTCAAAGACAATGCAGTAAACACACACTGCTACAGCCATTACTACAACACAGACATCAATGAATTTAAGAAACAGTGCCAGTTGAATTGTCTGTGTTATTTTCAATTTCAAAACTGCCAAAAACTAATACAAAAAAATATAATATGAAGTGACTCCAGGAAGTCTTCATGGGTAAAATCTCTGGAGTTAAACGGCTACAGACATCCAGACTGCAACCAAACAGAGGTATTAAAACGATTCTTTACATGATGTCATTGCTACAGTACTTGGCTTCTTCTTGGAATCTCTTAATTTTCTGCTCCACGTTGTCAGCCAGGCTGTGCAGGTTTGCCCTAATCAGAATGGCTGGCAGGTCAGTCAGCTGCTGTTCTGAAGTCTTATTGAGCCAGTGCAGCAGTCCTATGCTACCTGTGCCATCTGTGCCATCTAATTTAAGAAGGCGATAAAGGCGCTGCAGACGGCGCTGTTTCTGCTGGGCGAGCAGATCTGAGAGGAGAGGCTTGATGAGGGTGGGCCAGCCTGAGGGAGATCAAAAACATCTCAGTAACATATCAAACCAGCCTGAAGTAGATCAAAAATATTATAGGAACATCAAAACAGTCAGAGGGAGGCAAAAAATGTATTGGTAACATTAAAGCACACTGAAGGAAATCAAGAACACCTCAGTACCTATCAAACCTGCCTGAAGAAAATAAAAAACATACACCATATTGAGAGCACACTGGAAGCCCAGCTAATGATGATACTAGTAAAGACATGGGCTGCCATTACAAAAATCAAAGAGATACTAGAAAAGCAATTTGAGAATAGAGAAAAAAAAAATTGGTAGACTATACTGGCATTACTTCTGCTCCACCACCAAAAGCACCTTTCTTATACATGTTTTGTACTTAAACTCTAAAGTATTCTAATAAACAAAACTGGAACAAGCTTCAGTCTTCAGGGTATTGATGGTCTGCTTACCTTTTGTCGTAATGTTGTGGCAAGTAATGCATATGTTGTTGTGCCAGTCGGTCCCATGGATCACCAGCTTCTCATCACCCTGGCAGGCCGTGTGTGGGGTGCACTGTGTGATGCCTGCAGCTCCATTTGCATAGTGACCATCTGTGCATGTCTCACACTCTGTATCTTTGTATGGGGTTCCTGCACACAAAACAGTCCATCAGGAATCCAGCAAACAAGCAGAACAAGCACATCTGAACAGAGTAGAATTAGCTTTGAGAGTAGAACTGACTTTAACAGTGCAATTGGCTCTGACAGTAGAATTGATTGTAAAAAGTAAGTAGAAAGAAGAATTGACTCTGAAGGTAAAACTAGGCTGGACAGTGACCAGCTCTGACAGTTGTGAGTTTTGAAAGTACCTTTGTTTAAGATCCCGTGTCCAGCGGAACACACAGTGTGTTTCTTACAGAAGTGTGATAGCCAGTAGTATCCCTCCTTGCACTGACACACCCGGTTCTGGGAGGGCATGCATGACTGTGTCTCCTCCTGGTTGAGGGCGCACAGCTTGCAGGGCAAGCACTCAGAGATGTAGTTCCAGAACTCGGTGTAGAATCCTGAGCTGCAGCGGCGACAGTCTGTGGGGTGTGTGTCTGTGCAGTGGGCATGCAGGTGAGTGCCAGGAGGACAGCGCTCACAGACCACCTTTTTACCTGAGAACACACGCTCGTACGTGGGTCTGTTTGCTGATACGAAGAGAAGGAGAGGCAGTGCCGCGAAAAGGAGCTGCAGACAAACAAACAAAGGTGTTCAGGTGTTTAGAGCTGTCTTACACAAAACACAAGCAAAAGAAGTGTTACTATACAACCTGAAGGAGATCAAAAAGATGTGCAAACTCACGGTGACATACAGTGGCCCCAAAGAATATTTGGATACTTGTTTGATACTTAAAAGTGTATGAAGTTCCTTGAAGTTCCAAACCAAGTAGCATTTATTTTAAACAGACCATTCCAATGATGTCATTATTTTTTGGCAAAGTATTATTTTAAAAGACTCTTAGAATTTAAACATGTAAGCATGCTTTGCATCCAGACTGTCTTTATACACCTCTGAATGTATGATCTAGTCAATGAACACAAGCGCACCGATAGCACTGCAAGAAAAGCAGCCCCAGACTTTGAGGATTCCTCTTCTGTGCTTTACAGAACTCTTACTGCAGTCTGGCTGGAGCTCTTCTCCAGGGTTTCTCCACACTAAGAGTCTACCAGTTTGAATTTGTGCTAAACAGGTTTTTCTTTTTCTCTCATTTTGTTTACCATTTTATGAAGTTACCTAAAGAGCTTTGTTAAAGTTTAATAGAAGTTAAATCATTCAAATGCGTTTTTGAGCTCATTGTACTATATAACTGCAGCCACATTACCCCACATAATAGAGCCACCCAGTAGTGTTTACAGCAGAATAAAACCAGATTTTAGTGAAAGAGTTGTTACATCAGTGAAATAGTGAAATAGTAGCTAAAGTAGCTTAACAAAAGGTAGTAACTGTAGCATAACAGCGCTATAAAACTATATATAGTATATAACTATATATACTATAAAATATCAGGTTCAGCTAAGTTTTTTTTATATTTGCCAGGCTAACCTGAATGTTGTTTTGTTCCAGCTAGTCTGTAAAGCATTTCACAGCTTGTCTTGTTTCCCTTGTTATCTTCTGTAGATAATTCCAGTTTGAATGATACAGTTATTGTGGAAAAAATATGCTCTTATTACAAAACAGTAGCTTAAACAGTCAGACTGCGCCACTGGAACTCAGCTGGAATTTAATGGCTCTGTACTCCCTATGTAGTGCCCTAGGTAGGTAACACAGTAACTGCTTCTACACCCCAAACAGTGAATTATACATCTAACAGTAAAGCTATTTATTTGGGCTGAAGTGGTGCGGCTCCCCTAAATATCATTCTATCTACTGTTTAGCTGCAGAAGCCATAGTTTCATGGCTAGTGCACCACATAGATTTGAGATTCAGCCATGCTTTTGGTCTAAAAGCTCTACAAGCAGAAAGAAGTGTGAGCAGCACTAACGCAGAGAAGGATAACAGAACAAAAGTGATAGTAATAATAATACATGCTAAAAATGACAGTCATTTTACTTCTAATGCACTTTTCATACCAGCAGCAGCTCAACGTTCTTAACGAAACTATGAGTTACAGGTGAGCGACGTGGCAAAAACGTTTGTAAATACGCCACCATTTAAATGTTCTCAGACATCAGATCAGTTAGAAGTGAGAACTAAAAATACGCGATCTAAAGCTGGACACGGCGAGTTTCATTCTAGGTTACAGCTTTAAACGCGGAGCTGGTTCTTAACCTACCTTCACACAGCCACTCACAACAGACACAGCGAGGCTCGAGCTCGCTCTGCTCCTCGTGCGCTCTGCGTTAAAGCGCGTGCAGCGACACACACACACGCACACACACACACACACCCCGAGCCGTCTGTCGTAACACAGAGTGGGAGCGAATCAGCGGCAGAGTCTCTTACCCCGGTGATGGTCATTGTGCTGATCTCTTTCTCTCTCTCTCTGCTTTGGTGCCTCTTCTCTCTCTCTACTGGGCTTAAATTTCTCTCTCCCTCTCTGACGTAAGCGCGTTTTCCCGCCCTGGGGGAACCCACAACGCGTCTTCGCTCACGTTTCATTTACGGTACTCTACCGGCGTGACGTCACCGGCGACCGCTCAGGCGCTTTCTGTCAGTCTGTATTAAAATTTTTCTTATTTTTCCCTTTTCTCCTTTTCTTGTAAACGGCCGGGGAGGTTCAGGAAGGCTGCCCGTATATCGGTCTGCCTTCCTTCTCTCTTCTCTGTGTCGTTTCTCAGAGAGGCAGGGAATCTCATTCATCTCAGTCTCATTCAAGGGGGGGTGCGGAGTTTGAGATGGGGAGGGGGTAATGGGGGGGTACGGAGTTTGAGATGGGGAGTGGGGTGATGGGGAGGTGCGGAGTTTGAGATGGGGAGGGGGGGTGAGGAGTTTGAGATGGGGAGGGGGGGTGCGGAGTTTGAGATGGGGAGGGGGGGTGATGGGGGGTGTGGAGTTTGAGATGGGGAGGGGGGTGATGGGGGGTGCGGAGTTTGAGATGGGGAGGGGGGTGATGGGGGTGCGGAGTTTGAGATGGGGAGGGGGGGTGATGGGGGGTGCGGAGTTTGAGATGGGGAGGGGGGGTGATGGGGGGTGCGGAGTTTGAGATGGGGAGGGGGGGGTGATGGGGGTGCGGAGTTTGAGATGGGGAGGGGGGGTGATGTGGGGTGCGGAGTTTGAGATGGGGGTGTGGAGTTTGAGATGGGAGGGGGGGTGATGGGGGGTGCAGAGTTTGAGATGGGGGGTGCGGAGTTTGAGATGGGGAGGGGGGGTGATGGGGGGTGTGCGGAGTTTGAGATGGGGGGGGGTGATGGGGGGTGAGGAGTTTGAGATGGGGAGAGGGGGTGATGGGGGGTGCGGAGTTTGAGATGGGGAGGGGGGGTGATGGGGGGTGCGGAGTTTGAGATGGGGAGGGGGGGTGATGGGGGTGCGGAGTTTGAGATGGGGAGGGGGGGTGATGGGGGGTGCGGAGTTTGAGATGGGGAGGGGGGGTGATGGGGGGTGCGGAGTTTGAGATGGGGAGGGGGGGTGATGGGGGGGGCGGAGTTTGAGATGGGGAGAGGTTTACAGTTTGGCAGCCTGTAGCTGGACAAGCATGTGATGTGAGTGACACATTCCACATTCTGTGTGTGTTGAAAGTCTCGGTCAGGTTTTTTTCCCAAGCACTGGCTGTAGGTGTAATGTCGCATATTAATGGAAGATTTGTACTGATGGAAAATGCCTGGGTCTTTTTTCTTTGTTTGTTTGTTTGTTTGTTTTGCCCTGTCAAGCACATTTATACTCAATACTGTACAGGTGAGAGATGGAGGAGCAGACATGGAATTTCTACACTAATTCAGCATGCGGTCATCTGGTCTGGAAAAAGGAACTGGGCCCGTTTCTCGTTACTCATGGGGCACTGTTAGGGTCCGGTCCGCTGAAGGGGAGAGCGCGGCATGATTTTTTTGGGGTTTTTTTTGTGAAATATTTTCATGTGAAATAATTTTTAAGTATTTAGGTTGGGATAGTCATATTTTTATACAGGCCACATTTACATCTCTGCTACAAACGACCTCTTGAACTTTGCTGGCAGCACCCACAGTTCATGGTCAATTCTACAGAAAATGACAGGATGTGCAGAGTTAAATTGAACCCCATGGACGGATCAACTGTGACAGACAGAGGGTCAGTTTAACACTTGGTAGAAACGTCTGATGGAAAAAAACAAATATATATTCTATTATATCTATAAGTCAGACAGACAGGCAGCTCAACTGATAGACACACTTCAGACTATGTATTAAAACTGACATGAAACTATGTCAAACAATGGCAAAATCCAGTGAAGTACAGCAAATCAAAACACCACAAATCAATAAAATATGAAACATTGTTTATGAATAACTACAGCTTTACCAGCTGTTAGTCAATTTCGTTAATATACTTCTTCACTTTATTTGTCTTTGTTCACTGCAGGTGGCTCCACTGAAACATCGTATAACAGCTAACCCCTCAGTACGGAGGCTGTACTTAAGGCTAGCTAACACTTGTCAGCTGCTTCAAAACAGTGCTGCTTGGTAATCATATAAAGTTGGATTTACATGCCCTGAAAGCACAAATGGGCACAGATCCTTTAAAACACTGACGAATGACTGATTTTTGGTGGGAGAGTGCGGCTAGGAACTGTGGTAATGTGGCCAAAAGCTCATGCCACTTGACCTTATATAAAAACATGAAAAGTCAGTGTTAAATTGTGCCTCACGATAGGTTGTTCCCCGTGCTCCCCTAAATATGGCAATAATAGTCATATCACATCATTATGGGGAACCTGACATGGAGATGGGCCTATAGTTCAGTTATTAATCTAGACGTAATGCTTATGTCTTACTGTTCAGTAGCTGCCACCAGTGTAGTGGTGCTGCCAGGAAGGATATGTTACAAACCCAGCAGTCACTGACATCTTAGTCTTACACAAGATGTCTTGAGACATGGTTTTATGTCAAGATTTCTGAAGAATCTTAAAATGGAGTTCACATGTTGTGCCTTAAGACAGCGCATTTGAGACCAAAAAGTGGTCCCCTACCAAATGTCCTGTGGTATGAGTGTGGTATCCCTGTCGCACTTCACACTTCACACTTCACACTATCACACTTGATATGTAAGTGTGTCTTCGTACATGTCTCAGGATCTCAAGACATGGTGATAGCTATGATGGTGACAGATATACAAATAGAGTTGTGTCCTCTCTAATTTACAAACCATGCAAATGTTCCCAGCACTGGTCTGACGTGCATGTTCAATACAGTGCTTACGATGCTTTATTATATTTGCTTCCCATTAAGAAAACAACAACAAAAAAAACAACATCTCTAAATTATTATTTTTTTAGCCTCAGGAAACACTTACTCAACAGAGAATGACACAGAAGCCTCATCAACTTGCTGGAACATCACATTTATCAGTACCCATTACTTTGCCTTTATTACAGCTCACCTTCTTGGAAGGAGATTTTAGAGTCACATGAGTAAGAAATTTGTGCAGTAATTGCCAATAATACTTGATATTATGATGGTAACTATGTGGCAGTATAGTCATTCTGAAATGAACACATCTAAGCAAACCTAATCCGATGATTCACATCACCAACTGCCACGATCTGGTCTAACAAATTAGTAATGAGCATCATTGTATCCTTTCATTGCTTGATCCATGTCCTACATTTGTGGATTGAACGGTGTGTTTAGAAACTACATCAAACTACATCAAATTTCAAAGAAATTATACATACTTTAAACTACATAGTGAGTCAAGCCATCACCTCACAAGAAGAAGAGCTGGGGTTCGATTCTCCGGCTGGGTGACTATGGTCCTTTCTGTGTGGAGTTTGCATGTTCTCTCCGTGTCTGCATGGTTTCTTCCCACAGTCCATAGACATGATTTCAGGTCTGGACGTCTGGACACACGGTTTATTGCAAGAGATAAGACTTTTAAAAAATCTGACCTATTTGTACAAAGGCCTTACATGGTCAGTGTCACAAATTAGCTCAAATTTGAATAGTAACCAAGAACTTGTGCAAAGTCTTGAATACGTCTTCTTCATTTTGTTTGTCATAAACCCTTTTAGACTTTCAGGCCTGCTTCAGTTTGTTTAAGTATAGAATATATTGAGTTTTGGATCCCTTATGAAGCACCGTGTAATCGTTTATCCACCCACATCACTGGTCACTCACTATAAATTATTCACTGTCTAAAAGTAATACTGATGTTATGCCAATATAAAAGTGTGGGACCAAATTGTTGGCCCACATTTGGATGGCTATAGGCTTTTTGAGGTGAACGAGTTCGCTGAGCTGAAGCTGAAACCGCAGCGTGTCATGAAGTGAGAAGTGAGTAAGGCTGCATCAGAGCAGCTGATGAAGTTTTAGAATGTCCGAGTCAAATTCACTGTTAAAACAAACATCATTAGATGAATGAGCCTGAACTATCAGCGTGATTGACAGGAAACCTATTGCCAGACACAGATTATTGTTAAAGGAGGTACAGTCCATTATTGAGCAAAAGGAAATATCAGATCAGTGCTGGTCCATATCTGTTATAATGCCTTTTTTTTATCTAATGCTGATTATTGCTTATCAGATCACAATGGAAAACCGCTCAGACAAATAAAGGTGTGGCGTGGGTTCACTGAGCCTGTTTATAGGGTGTAATTTGTCTAGAATGACAGAGTGTGTGGGGGAGTCCTGAGTGGCAGTTTCTGTTTTTGACTTTAAGCAAGATGTTAAGCAAATATTTATGGAAGTCTCTGTTTGCTCACTTGTGTGTTTGTGTGCTTACCTGAGTTTTTCCTTTTCTTTTTTTTACAGTGTGACTGCGACTCATTGACTTATATCAGTCATCGCTGTCAGCTGTTCCATTTTTGAAGCCCTGCGTACTTAGTGCAGTTTTGTGATGACTAATATACCCTTTTCTGTGGTTCAAAACAAGTCACTAAATGAGTTATGTCATCTTTAGCCTACAAAGACCATGTGCACTACATTAGTCTGTAAACGTCTGCCTCTCCACTTGCTACAGTCTCATTTTTTCAGAGGCGTTACACAACAGCTAGAGTAATGAACTGTGTAGCTGTGTAGTAGGTTTCAGAAGACATTCAGAGTGCGAACAGGGATGACACTACATTACTACTACTGGTAGCTGTGCCTGGTTCTCAGCCGACCTCAGAACAGCTGTGGTTTTGATTCAAACTACCACTATGACCACTATGTTTATCTCTGTATGAGGTGATACACACCCAGATGAATTGTAACTTCTACAAGTATATAATACACACACTGTCAGGCCTGCAGGAAGATGCTTCAAGTAGGATTGGCTGCCAACTGAATGGAAAATGATGACAGTGATGAAACTTTTTCGTTTTTTTTTTTCTTCTTTTTTTTCTTTTTTTATCGTATTGCACAGCACACATTGTGGCCACTCACTAGAACGACTGCCATAATACAGAGTTTCAGAACGGAATGTCAAGGATTTTGTTTTATTTCACTTTGGATTGTATCCAACAACCAATTGTCTCTGCGTAAAAGCCAGAAATGAGTGAGACGTCTCCAGCAGAAGCTGCCAAAGGACGCCATTGCGATGACTGTGCCCTCTGAGTGGCATCCTCTCTCGGCCCAGGAACTTGAATCTAAATAAAAGTTCCCACATGGTCCTGGTAGCATTTCGATCCCGATCTTCTAAATCAGAAAATATAGCACTGGTTGGAGTTTCTTTCAGCGTAGCTGTCACAGAATGCAGATCTGAGAAGCCTTGTTGAGCAAACTTTTCTATTTGTTTTTATCAGTTGCAAAAATCTCCCTTAGCATAGGAACTCTTGCTGTGGAGGTGCACTAATGCTCTTGGCACTGCCTGGGTGCAGAAAGGTCTCTGAAAGTTCTCTGTGCTTCGTCTTCCAGGATATTTTATGTATGGCTCCTTTTACCCGACACTGGTGAACCTGGTTGTCCCAGTGTGAAGAGAGTCAGAACTAGTGGGCTGTTGTTTCCCAGCATCTCCTGGAGTGGCTGGCTGTATGGTGCTCCTTCTGCTAATGCTAGCTTGAAACTTATCTGTGATAGCTGCTGAAGTGGGTCCGGTTTTAGTAGTTGCAATGTTGTTACTTTCAACCTTGTTAGCCTTAAAAACAGACTGTACACTCTTAATAACATTCATTTTTGTGTGTATTTTTAATTTTTTTTGAAAACATGAATATTATGTGAAAAAAAGTCCAGTGAACTTTTTTGCTTGCTGTTGTTTGCTTGAATATGTCGATGTGGCTTCCTGGCTTCCTCAACAAATAATTACACATGTACACATTTCTAAACCGCTTATCCTTCTGGGTTACAGGAACAAATAATAAAAATAATGTAAATCATGCAAACATATTTTTCCACATATCGCCAGTGTTTTAAACCACTCTACAGTCTTATACAGTTTTATCTCTCTACACTCTACAGTTTATGTCTTTAAAATTGTTGGTGAAATTTGTAAATTTGTTTACAGCTAGCGCTGAGTGTAAGATAAGTGCTAAGTGTATGCTACACCCTCTAGCCACTAGGGAGCCCCCAGCAGCTAATGCAGCTAAACCCATGCTGAAGAATACTGTAGGCTAACATATGACATTGCTATGTTATAAATGTGAGACTTTGTGAAGGTAATTAACAAAGTATGCTTGAAAAATGCAAATCCCATAATCCATTTTAACTTGAACACTGCTAGCTAAATCAGCATGCTTTAGTCTAGTTCCAATAGCTGCTAAGTTTATGCTACCAGCTCATCAGTGACATATCTAGAACTTTCAGAAGACCTAAAGTGACGTTTTCTACTCTACAAAATTTGCCCCCCCCCCACTAGAAAACAAAACGTTTGGTTGATTCTTGTGTTACTTCCTAATTAAGCTGAGGGTTAATCTAACGTGTTAGGACTTCTCTGCAGCTCCTGAAGTCCTAACCAATGACACAGCACTTTTAGCTACCACAGAGAAAACATAACTGCAGATTTGTCCATTTTATGGTTGTCATTTTAAAAATATAACCCTTTTGTTTACATCCAGATCTTCCACTAAGAAACAAGAGTAGGGCTGTAATACTTACATAGTTAAAAATGAACAAATAAAAATCTATAATAATTATGGAAGGGTTAAAAAAGGGAGCAAAAAAAAAAAAACGAAATGAGAAATACACAGTTGGTGAAATACTCACCTCGTTAAAATTTGAGTCCTAGTTAGAGCCCTGAGTTACCTGTTTAGTCCTGTCTCCATTAGAGACGCTGGTGAGCACATTTGTGGAGGTGTTTGCGGAGGGGTGTGCGCTTATGCATAGTTTCAAAATGACATCTACTTTCAATTTTGTTTCTTTGAGTTCCTTTATGCCCTCATCTTTGGAGCCACCTCATGTTCAATTGCCAATGAAATCATACAAAATATTTGCTGACTCTCCTGAACTGGAACAACAAAAATGTAACAATATCATCATTGTATATTGTGAAATGGCATCCGCCGCCTCTTCTTTGTTTAGAGAAATCTGGTCTCGGGCACTTCTGTGAGAAGAAACTGGATAATTGAACTGTATTAACCACGTAAATATCCCAGGCTTATTACATTGTTAGGCTTATTACATTGTTAGGCTTATTACTGAGTAACTAACTGAGTAAGTCTTAGGGTAAAGAAGTGTTTAATAAAAGCTTCAACCCACCAGAGGCTCCTAGTCATGTTACATTTGTTAAAGGGTCCCAATATTATTTAGGGCTTTTGTAGCTCTCTTCATGTCTTAGAATTAAACACGCATGCCTTGTAACTTCAGCATGAATGGATGGTGTTATGGAACTGCTGTATCTTGAGTGGGAGGATATAAAGGGCAGGCACAAAAAAAAAAATAAAAAATAAAAGGATATTATTTCCTGACATCTGTTCAGCAAAAACAGACCTAATGATGCCCCCTTGTAGTGAAACATGCAGTGGGCCCTTATTCTAGAAGTATGAACTCTATGGAAGACATGCTCAGAAAAAAACATTGTGGCATATTATGATGTATTATCCAACTGTTAGTCCTGACCACACAAGCTGATTGGCTGACAAGTGTTCCAACTGTGCTGTAATCACCTTAACGTTATGGGCTTTTTCACAAACACTGTGTCACTCCGCGGAGACGCTGTTGCTAAGCAACGACTTTGACAGCTGTAGGAGACTCAAGCCATTTTTTACTTCTTACTTTGCCACAAACACAAAGTGGACACTTTCAAGATCACATTTGACCGACAGCCGATTTGGTCAGACTCTGAAGATGAGACTACACTACATTCCCAAACTGTCATCAAGGCGGTGATGTTATTTCATGATAACACACGCCCTCTTGTGTTCTATTGCTTAAATTTATAATGATGATAACTATCATCATATTCCACCCAGCACTGGTATATGTGTGTATATATATATATATATATATATATATATATATATATATATATATACATAATTTTTTTTGTGACATCACAAGTACAGTGAATTAAGAACAGGCAGTTTTTATAGCGTCATTTGAACTGCATGCAGTGAGGGAGTGAAGGGTGCATATACAGGCGTGATATTACCTTAATATTTCCTTTAACGGTAATGCACACTGTTAGCATTATAAATGCACCAAGCGCACACATCTTTGCCTTCTCTCCAGCTGGGTGATTCCACAACTGGGCAGCCATTTGTGTGTCACTGATAGTAAATTCATGAATATGTCTGCAAAGTAAAGGTAAAATAATTTTAAAGCAGTTTAAAGTGTTCTCTACAACAACCAAATTGCATATTTCAGAAGTAACTTAAAACATCATCTACACTTCTTGCCTGTCCCAGCCCACAATCACACTTTACCTTGAAGTGGAGTCGTTAAAACATGTGTACATCAATCAACATCTTGTGCTTGAAGCATTTATTTTCATGAGTCAACCGCTAAAGGTTAGTTATGCAATAACACACGAGAGGGAGTGCTGCACTGTGTGATGTTGGTCAGAGGCATCAGCACCACAATGGAAATACCTCATGGTATAAGGTGTGCCGTGAGGGGAGTGCCAGGAGGTTCTCTGGTGTGCCCTGAAAATGATGATTGAACTTTTCATGCTAACAATATACATCTAATTAGATTACTACTTCATAAATCTTTTCCACCTCCCACAAGATGTCACGCATTCAGCTCGACGAGCGAACTCCAACTCCCAGAACACCCTGGGAGATCATGTGACTCTGGATTCAGGACTCACTTTTAAGGAATGTCACCTGTACCTCATTAGAGCAGAGCATTTAAGCCCGGCTCTGACAAACAGTCAGTGCGAGGTATTGTTTTCTTAGAAACTTACTGAGTGGATTCCCTCTTGTTATTGATTGTCTTACAGTGATTTTAGAATCGTGACCATTTAGAATCATGTTTTTCGACTGCGTCTGTTGCCTCTCCCTTTTGGTACTTTTGCTGGTTGTGTGGATTTGTTATTGGACTCTTGGACTGCACTTTGACTACTCCCTTGTGTTTTGCCCCTTTTTTGTATCTTTGGCTGTTAGCCAACCGAATAAATAGTGGAACCTTTCATCTGTGAGCGTCTGGGCTTCTGTCACTTCGTAGCAGAATACCTCGCCAGTATGCAGACGGCGGATAGGTGGTTAACAGTGTGAAGGAGATGGCCAACCAATTTCAGGGGATGAACTTGGCCAATCAGACGGACGCGTCTGCTCTTCTGCCCGCGTCTACGGAGGCTGTAGCCACTTTTTTCCCGGTTAGTAAACCAGATAAATATGGGGGAGACCCCGATAAATGTAGGGGCTTTTTACTTCAGTGCTCAGTGTTTTTTGATAATTCACCTCCCAGTTCGGATCAGGTGAAAATTTCTTTTGTGATCTCTAGACTGATAGAGAAAGCGCTGGAATGGGCTACTGCTAGTTGGAATAGTTTACATAGTTTGTCGTACGCACAATTTGTCCGGGAGTTTAAGCTGGTTTTTGACCATCCATATGAAGGGAAGGTTAGCGGGGAACTTCTCTCGCGGCTACGTCAAGGAACTCGTTCTGTGGTGGACTACGCATTAGAGTTCCGAATGCTCGCGGCGAGCAGTGGCTGGAACGAGGCAGCCCTCTTAGTAACCTTTAGACAAGGACTGAACGCAGAGATCTTACATGAATTAGCAAGTAAAGATGATGACCTAACTTTGGATCAGCTGGCCATAAAATTGGGACACTTGATGCAATCACGTACGTCTACCAAAATCCCCAAATGCCCACGAAGCAGCTTTTCTCATTTGAGCCTTCCCCAAGAACACCCGACGATGCACGAACCCATGATATGCGACTCCGCATGCTTGTCTCAAGAGGAGAACAGCGCAGAATCCTTAACCATCTCTGTTTGTATTGTGGTCAAGGCAGCTATCTACTTCGGGAATGCCGCGCTAATCCAAGACAAAACAAGGCACCAACCCCTGGACAGCACATGGAGTTTACTCACAAAGGGGTTGGTTACCAAATCCATGAGGTTATTGGTAGAGATATACTCTCACTGTGTGTCTCTTGTCGTTTCAGCGCTGATTGACTCTGGGGCCGAAGGAAATTTTATCCACAACCGGATCGTTGAGAAACTTCAAATTCCACTCAGTCCTCTTCGCACTGCTATGAAGGTGACCGCACTGGATGGTGACCCTGTGGGACAAGGACCTGTATCTCAAGTCACCACTCCATTAGAAATACATACTAGTGCTTTACATTCCGAACACATATCTTTCCTGGTGCTTCACCAGTCTGACTTTGATATGATATTAGGACTCCCCTGGTTAGAGCAACACAATCCTGATATTTCGTGGACCCAACATTCTATCATTCACTGGTCAGAATACTGTATAAAGCATTGTTTAACAAACCCTACCATAACTAACGCATCCACCACCATAGAGAGCCCAGATGCGGGGAGTTGAAATTCCGCCCGAATATTTAGACCTAAAAGAAGTCTTCAACAAACAAAATGCTACCAATTTACCCCCTCATCATTCATATGATTGCACTATAGATCTAATAGACGAACCAGTCCTACCCAAAGCGAGAGTTTATCCATTGACGCAGGAAGAACAGAAAGCATTAGACGTGTATATAGAAGAAGCCCTAGCCCAAGGATTTATTAGACCACCCACGTCACCGATAGCATCTAGCTTTTTCAGAATCAGAATCAGAAGAAGTTTTATTGCCATTGTCAATGAACAGGATTCACAGACTAGGAATTTGCTTCTCAGCGGAGCGCACAATGCGCTGCAGCCTTTGTCTGTCCCTGCCAGTGGCCCCAGTATACCACACTGTGATGGAGGAGCTGAGGGTGGACTCAATGATGGCCGTGTAGAACTGTACCATCAGCTGGGCCGGCAGTTTGGCTTTCCTCAGCTGCCGCAGAAAGTACATCCTCTGCTGGGCCTTCTTGATGAGGGAGCTGATGTTCAGCTCCCACTTGAGGTCCTGGGTGATGGTGGTGCCAAGGAACCGGTAACAGTCCACAGTGGTGATGGGGGTGTCGGTAAGGATAAGGGGGGGCAGGGGGCTTGTGGCTTTCCTGAAGTCCACAGTCATCTCCACTGTCTTCTGGGCATTGAGCACCAAGTTGCTGTTGCTGCACCAGGTCACCAGCCAGTCCACCTCCTTCCTGTAGGCAGACTCATCACCATCTGAGATGAGTCCAATGAAGGTGGTGTCGTCCGCAAACTTAATCAGTTTGACAGAGTCATGGGTGGAGGTGCAGCAGTTGGTGTACAGGGAGAAGAGGAGAGGGGAAAGTACACAGCCCTGAGGAGATCCTGTGCTTAAAGTCTGCGTGTCCGAGACAATCTTCCCCAGCCGTACTCGCTGACTGTGGTCCGTGAGGAAGTCTGTGATCCACCTGCAGGTGGAGTCGGGCACATGGAGCAGAGAGAGCTTGTCCTGGAGCAGAGTGGGAAGGATAGTATTGAATGCAGAGCTGAAGTCCACAAACAGGATCCTAGCGTAGGTTCTTGGGGAGTCCAGATGCTGCAGGATGAAGTTAAAAAGAAAGATGGAGGACTTAGGCCGTGTATTGACTATAGAGCTCTTAACCAGATTACTAAGACATATCCATACCCGCTACCTTTAGTCCCCGTCACGTTAGAACAGCTCCAAGGAGCACGATACTTTTCAAAATTAGATCTAAGAAGCGCCTATAATTTAATACGGATCAAGGAAGGGGATGAATGGAAGACCACCTTTATGACCACTAGGGGGCACTATGAATATTTGGTGATGCCATTTGGGCTCTCTATCGCCCCCTCTGTATTCCAGGCTTTCATAAATGACACCCTCAGGGACATGATGGGGAGATATGTCATCGCATACTTGGACGACATCCTCGTCTATTCGCCTTCATTTGAAAGCCATGTCCAGCATGTCCGGGCTGTGTTGCGTAGGTTGTTAGAGAACCACTTGTATCTGAAGGGAGAAAAATGTGAATTTCACTTACAGTCTGTTTCATTTCTGGGATATATTATTAGCCAGCAGGGTATTATCATGGATGACAGTAAGGTAGATGCTGTACTACATTGGTCTAAACCTAATACAGCAAAGGAGCTCCAACGTTTTCTTAGGGTTTGCCAATTTCTATCGTCATTTTATTAGAAAATTTAGTATAATCGCAGCCCCATTAAGCTCACTCCTAAAAGGCCAACCCCGCAGGATCATTTGGAATGAACAAGCCGATAAGGCATTTCAGAAACTAAAGGCAGCCTTCACTACTGCACCAGTTCTCGTTCACCCAGATCCCAAAGAACCTTTTATTGTAGAGGTGGATGCATCGGAAACAGGAGTAGGAGCTGTGTTGTCTCAAAGGAGGGGTGAACCAAAAAAGTTACATCCGATAGCATTCTACTCGCATAAACTGTCACCACTGGAAAGGAATTATGGCATAGGTGACCGAGTGTTATTAGCTGTTAAACTGGCACTAGAGGAATGGCGGCACTGGCTGGAGGGCGCTAATCACCCATTCCTAGTATTGACGGATCACAAAAATTTAGAGTGCCTACGCACAGCCAAAAGACTAAATGCAAGACAAGTGAGATGGTCGCTCTTTTTCTCCCGCTTTAAGTTTAGCATCACGTATCGTCCGGGATCACGAAACACCAAGGCAGATGCACTTTCGAGGCAGGATCAGAGAGAGAATCCAGAGGAATCGCCCAAAGCTCCAGAAAGGATTCTCCCACCAGAGGTGAGGGTTTCAGCTATCCGGTGGCAGATAGAAGAGGAAATCAAGAAAGAGTTAGAACACGCACAAGTCCCCAAGCATTGCCCTGCCCAGAAAAAATATGTTCCCCCCCTCCTCTAGAGAAGCACTTATCAAATGGGCACATTCATCTTTGACCTCAGGACATCCCGGTGAGACGAGCACCCACCAACTTCTTGCTGGACAGTATTGGTGGGAGACAATGTCACAAGACATACATTCCTTTGTTGCATCATGTTCAGTTTGTGCTCAATGCAAGACCCCTAAACTCTTACCCACAGGAAAATCACTTCCACTACCTGTACCACAACGTCCGTGGTCGCACATTGTAGATTTTGTTACGGACCTGCCAGAATCACAGAGTTTCACCACCATCATGACTATCGTTGACCGGTTCTCCAAAGGAGTCCGTTTCATACCATTCAGGGCTTTACCCAATGCTTTTGAAACAGCGGAATGGTGTTTCGACTATATGGAATTCCTGAGGACATCGTATCTGACAGGGGCCCTCAGTTTACTTCTCGAGTATGGACTGCTTTCTTCGAGCACTTAGGAGTGTCACTCAGTTTGTCCTCAGGATATCACCCACAAACAAATGGGCAATGTGAGAGGACTAATCAAGAACTGGACAAATATCTCCGGATCTATAGTCACAACAACCCAGCAGATTGGTCCAAATTCTTGGCCTGGGCTGAGATAGCCCAGAACTCCTAGTGTGTTTTAGGGTATCAGCCGCCTGTTGCACCCTGGACTGGAGCACAAACCGGCTGTTGACGATTGGATGCGACGCAGTGAGCAAGTTTGGGAACAGACTCACCAAAGAATCGAGAACATCATACAAGGTCAGAAGAAACAGGCAGACAAGCACCGAGGCCCGACCACGATCTTCCAACTTGGAGATCGGGTTTGGTTGGTGACCAAGGACTTTTGACGTCCAGAGGGGCGTTGTCGTAAGCTTTACCCCAAATATGTAGAGCCCTTTAAGGTTATCAAGAGGATCAATGACGTTACATAGGTGTTGCCCCCCAGATACAGGATCTCTAATGCTTTTCATATTTCACTGCTCAAACCTCTGATTACAGGGCCCATGGACGAAGCGACTCCGGAGGCCATACCCCCACCACCAGAAATGATTGAAGGGGCTCCGGTTTATGCTGTGGTGGACTGGGAAGGGTATGGACCCGAAGAGCAGTCTTGGGTACCTGCTGGGGATGTGTTGGACCCAGGACTTATCCGGGACTTTCACAACCGGAACCCAGACAGACCAGCTCCTCACACCAGAGGTCGTCCACGTGGTGGGCTCCCCTGTTCACTGCCCGCCCGTCTGAGGAACCACAGTGAGGGCCCTTCATCTCGGTGTCCTGACAGCTTTACTCCGACCCCTGTTCATGGACCGGGTGGTGTGAGTGGTCGTCCGGGTCGTTCCCGTTCCGTGGCCCGTCCGGACTCTTTGGGGGGGGGGGGTACTGTCACGCATTCACCTCGACGAGCGAACTCCAACTCCCAGAACACCCTGGGAGATCATGTGACTCTGGACTCAGGCACGCGCATCTATCAGCGCTCACAATCCCCAGACTTTTAAGGAATGTCACCTGTATCTCATTAGAGCAGAGCATTTAAGCCCGGCTCTGACAAACAGTCAGTGCGAGGTATTGTTTTTTTAGAAACTTACTGAGCGGATTCCTTCTTGTTATTGATTGTCTTACAGTGATTTTTGACCATTTAGAATCGTGTTTTTCGACTGCGTCTGTTGCCTCTCCCTTTTGGTACTTTTGCTGGTTGTGTGGATTTGTTGTTGGACTCTTGGACTGCACTTTGACTACTCCCTTGTGTTTTGCCCCTTTTTTGTATCTTTGGCTGTCAGCCAACCGAATAAATAGTGGAACCTTTCATCCGCGAGCGTCTGGGCTTCTGTCACTTCGTAACACAAGATTTGCGGACACATGCATAATTTCTGTACCTACATATGCATTCACTAACAGCACACAGTAAACTGCTGATACAGGATCAGTCTTTTTAGAGAATATTAACTGACACCATTAAACATCAGACATTGAATATATATATTTACTACTACCACGATTGCCACAGCAGTTTATTTTTGACAAGATGTTTGAACATGGATCACTTATTACTCCTTTCAAAACACAACAAAAAAGGTCAGAACTAAACAGAGAATGAATCTACTGCTCACAGCAGTTTTGTTTCTTCAGAGGCTGATAAAACTGCATGAAAAATTGGAAGGCAATATCTGCATTGCCACAGGACCCACTTCAAGATCTTGTCGCGTGGGGCTAATTTTCAGTGGAGTGCGTAGAAGATGTTAATCAGCCCAGTTCAGGTTGGAGTGTAACAACAAATATTTGTAGAAAAATCCTTTGAATAAAGGAGTATGCTAAGCAAAATGATAAAAATGACTTCGTAAATGGCATATATAAATGAAATATAATAGCAAAGTAATGAAAATTAATAAACTCATCCTAAACAGCTGCCTATCATGTAAACAGCATACTGTATGCTTGTAGGTTACAGAGATGGCAAATCCTTCAGACAGTCAACTGCCACAGCTGTGTGAAGTACCCTTAATTGAAGGAAATACATGACAATTGTCACGATTGGCTCCTCCCACTCCTCCATGTGCTTGTTTTCATCTTCCATGTGCCTTTCTGTTTTGGTCTAGTCCACAGGCATTCTTTGTTTTGATTCCATCCCAGTCCAGCCCTCTTGTTTTGTGACTACGCCCCTGATTGTTTCCAACTGTTTTCTACCTCTGTTTTGTGATCCCTTGTGCTATATAAGCCCCGTGTTTGCCCTGGTCTGTCCAGCTGCACGGGACTCCAGGTGGGAGCAGGAGAAAACAGTATGGTCACAGGAAGGAACTGGACAAACAGCTGTTTTCATCCTGAGTGGAACCAAGTTATAAATGAGTTAGCCAACCTTTATGTGTACAGCTATTCTGATTTGGTCTACTGGGAGATATGAGCATGCATAGAATGCCTCTCAGCCAACCACACTGTAATTATAAGTTATAGTTATAATTATAGGACATGTACATTTTATTTAAGTACTTTAACATTTACTATGCCCTGTTACCTGAATACGTTTACCTCTATGAAGTATCTGGAATATTCCACAGTCTCGTTTTCAGTGGGAATTTGCATCATCTGAATTTCCTTGAGATCATGGGAAGAAGAAAAGAAAACAGAAAACTTTCTTTATTTTCAGTGATACTGTGATATTGCATACATTGGTTACATCTGTTACCATGTAACACAAATTATGGACTGAAGGACTGAAACGAATACATTTAAAATAATAATACATTTTAAGTAAATTATTAGAATGTCCTTAGTGTCCTCGTGTCATTAATCATTAACATGGATGCTAGTTAACCACATGTTGTGTATTTGCTAATTCAGTGCTAAAAACTCAACCATGTTACTAATTTTGTCCACTGTAAGGCCAGAAAAAATGAAATACATGTTGTCTTAGGCTCAGTGTTGAAAAATATTGAACCCAGATAACTATTCATTATCTACAGCATCTATTTGCTACTGGTTTGTGTTTGAACCATTCAAACACAAGTTTTCGACCTTCAGAAAAGCTTTGAGACTCAATCAAGACATTGATAGATTCTCTGGTTACAAACTGTGATGTATTTGATTTAATTGAATGTTTAATTCTCTCAATTTTGTTATTTGCTGTTTTCATTATTATTGAATTATACAGCAACAATAATGGTCTGGATTTACAGACTTACCGAGAAATTGGTGTTTGAATGTAAAGATGCTGCCCAGTAACATAATGGCCTCCTGTGAAAATTACATCACTCTTGAAGGAGTCTTCCATGACTCCCTCTTTCCATCTACTTTAGAACCTGCATGACTATTTTGATTACCTACGTGACTGAAGAAAAATGAAAATACAAGCTTTCCATTTACACTTGATTTGTTGCTACGACAAGAGACAACCAAACATCTTTTGATAGCCAGAGCTTTATTTAATCTTGGTTTCAGATAGTTTAAAAATATTTAACGGAGTGTGTTACACAGCTTTGCCTTTGCACAAATCCAGAGTTGACAAGCCAATCCAAAAAACACACTCCACAGTTTATCAATCACGCAGCGGATTTTGGAACTTTGGAATGTTGGCTGCCATTTAGAAACACATTCTGGAATTTCATTGTGGGGGAAGCCAGTGAATCTTCAAGGACTCTGGAAGCAGTGGAATGGAGGCATGTCCAAACAGACCCATTACTGCACAATGAATGGGGTCACTGGGCTACCCCTCCTATACGAATCTATATCCATAACATTTTATATATATATATATATATATGTAGATCACTGCTGTCAGAACAAAACTTCACATCTAAAGAAAAAAACATACTGTACTTTTGATGTAAGTCAATGAATCTAGACTTTTTACCAAGTGATTTTGGGCCCTTTCTTTTTGTTCAGTCATCATGAAATTTACACACAATGTAAAGGGAGACAGGCATTTTCAAATTATGACAAAAACACCTACACATTACACCTATAGGTGCTTTTTATTGGATCAGAAAAGGTCCTCACAAAGTTGGAAGCGTACAGTTGTCCAAAATGTCTTGTTATGCGGAAGCATTATGATTTCCCTCCACTGGAAATAAGCCTCTCAAAAATAACCCCATAGCATTATCCCTTCTCCACCAAACTTTACAGTTGGCATAATGCAGTCATGCAGGTAACGTTCTCCCGGCGTTTGCCAAACCCAAACTTGTCCATCAGACCACCAGATAGAGAAGTGTGATTCGTCACAACACATAAAAATGTGGAAAAATCTCTGCAGATGAATGAGAAGGAGCAGCAATAAAGGCATGTGGGCACGCTAAATAGTGACAAAATGATATTATATTTTGCTGAGACTTTTTTGTTGAGGTGTGATTTTCTGTGAAATATTTTCTGCTTCCTCCCAAAGGCTAAAAAATGATTGAAAATTTGGATTGAAAGTTGAATAAATTAAGTGATGGTTTATATCATTTTCCATGACATTCAAGGCTCTGATTGTGATTTTAAACAAAAATAAATAAAAATAAAATTGTTTGTATATTCATTTTCTAAAAGTTGCAACATGCAGACACTCCTTATCTTTTTTTAGAGGGGCCATGTTTGTTGCGTGAGCAGAGGGCCTAAATGGGTTTCACTTTACTACTCACTGCAGTATCCTTTAGAGTGGGCAGCATGAGTAAACAACCCCACTGGAGATGCGTAACAGGAGTCACTTGTCTGGTTCAGACCAACATGTTTGTCAGGTTATAGCTCCAGTATCAGCCAGACTGAAAGTGGGTCTTGAGTGCTGGGGTTTAAACACCTGTTTAAACAGAATAAAAACAGTGGCATGCTTAATGCAGTCGATCCTGAGGCTGTTACGAGGGAAGCACCTCTCTTGTGGGAAAACCCTGACATCTCCTCTCATTATCACACAACGAAAGACCTTTTAACATCATCTGCATTTCTGACTCACATCTGTCAGCACATGCCTGGAAAAAGGAAAAAGAACCTACACACATTTAAGGAACAGGGCTTGTGCTTCAGGGGCTTGCCCATGTTTACTTAATGGTAGGAGGCTGTGTTTCCCAGCAACATACACAACGAACCACAATTTTAGCTAATCATGTTATACTTTCAGGTGGCATGTTATAGATTCATGTTGTCTGATATGCTGAGTAATTGCACTGATTGCATACAAATCTGACTTTTTAAATAAATGTTTAGAGAAATGTTTTCCTCCAGCTATATTTGACTCATTGAAGAAGAACTGCACTTATTTTATGAACTAGATTTCTTCACAGTGGTAATGATAAGAACCAGGCCTCACATTGCCTACAACACAAGTATTTTTACATTTATTCATTATCCAAAGCCACGTGTGAACCCAAGTCTTCTGAGTTTTTATATGTAATGTAATGTCAATGATGGTAAAATGGTGGTAAACTTAAAGAACATAAGCTTCTTTTGGGGACTGTTTTGCTTTGCAACACTCTGAAAGTTCCTCTCTGTCATTCTTTTAGGCCAAAACCTCAAAACTGTCATAGAACAATGCCTCAGACATCAGGCCGCACATTCATAACTATTTCATCTAATAACGGTCTGTGATTTCTGCTTTTAGAAGCATAAACCCCTTAAATGGCCAGGACCCACAAAGTTGTATTACACACTTCTATAACCTAAGAACAGCTCAATCAGTTTGCACTGAAGTCCCTATAGTTAATGAATAATTTGCCTTAGTATGTAATTAGCGTGGGATTTAGAACCACTCAGTGGTTCTTGTCACCACTGTGAAGAATTCTGACTCAGTACGTTTCTTTAGAAAGTTAGCATCAGCCCACTTTGAATGACTGTTTACATCTTAACATTTTAAGTGTGTAGAACTGCTGAAAATTCCCTTTTAAGGGGTGCGTTTGGATTCTTCATTACAATATAAGTAAAACAACCCAGTGCCTCAATGCTGTATTCATTTTTACACTAAATACCCATCTACATCGACTGGCTACTTTATTAGAAACTCTTCCACCTTGCTGGTGTACAGTTAAAGACTTGAAGCTCCATCTGTTGATGTATAGTTTGTGTTAGCCATCATCCAGCCCTACATCAATGGTCAGTTTCTAACCACAGGAAAGTTCTTGGCTGGATATTTTTGGGTGGTGCTCCACTTTCAATCTAACAGTGACACTGACATGTGTAAAAAAATCCAGCAACATCTCTTTGTCAGATACACTAATACCAGCTCCATGTCAATGTCACTGCTGTGCTGAAAATGGTCCACCACCAAAAAAGCTGTAGCTGATAAGGTGTTTCTAATGATGTGGCCAATAAATGGAAGTACAAGGTAGATGTTTCTGATAAAGGGGACAGTGAGTGGAAGTACAAGGTAGGAGTTTCTAATAAAGTGGCCAGTGAGTGGAAGTACAGGGTCGGTGTTTCTAATAAAGTGGCCAGTGAGTGCATGATTACATGAAAATGAATGAAATGTGATAATTCAATAAAAATAGTTTTTAAAGAATCTTCTTAAATCTTTATAAATTTGCACACTTTTTAAAAAGTCTAGCCTTTAGATTATGTTGGAATGAAAATTTCATTTTCAGGACAGACTGATTACTGAAATCTCATGCTTTAAAAGTAGTTTCATAAGTGTGTCTCAGAACTGCATTCGCCAGCGAGGGCTCAGAAAGTGCTAAATTTTGCAGATGCTGTCATTATTCAAAAGGAAACAGACATGTTTTTATATTCTAGTTATATTCTACAGGAAACAAGATTTTCAACAAGATGTGGTTGTGGTAAAGCTAAGCCTAAGCCTGTGGTAAAGCTAAGCCTCATAGTTGGTAACTGTTACAAAACACAGACACAAGTGGAGTACATATATGTAGTTTTGATTTTGTTGTATTGCAGTTTATGAGAAGACATAGATGCAATTTATACCAAAATTTGAAGTGACTTAAAGGACCAAAATGGTCATTTCTACATGTAGTGCCATAGTTTAAATATATTTATCTGAATAATAATGAAAACACATTTCTTTCTGCTTTATTAATGTCAAACCAACAAATTCTACATTGTTGAAGAAAGGGTTAATCCAGAAAGTTTACTCAACCCTCATGGAGCTTAAATGCTAGCAGTGCTATGCAGTTTCATTGTATTTTAAAGAATAACATATTATTGTCCTCCTCATTTACTTAATATACTAGATTTAATCGATGTTATCCCAAAAGATAGATTAATATCTCAGAGGTTTTCTATATACACCAATTAGGCATAATATTATGATCAACTCCTTGCTTCTACACTCATTGTCCAGCACTGCTGGGTCTGATCCACTCAGACCAGTGCAACACCACCACCTCCACCACCATGTCAGTATTTCTGCCATGCTGAGAATGATCCCCCACCCAAATAGTACCTGCTCTGTGGTGGTCCATGGGGGTCCTGACCACTGAAGAACAGAGTAAAAAGGGGCTAAAAAAGTATGCAGAGAAACAGCTGCAAAGTGCACCCATATAGTAAGTGGAGCTGATAAAATGGACAATGAGCATAGAAACAACACCTGATCTGTGTATTTGGACATGTTTCAAAGTATAATCTTCTTAAGGCTTCCATTAATCCTTTTCTCCTACTTTTCTGGAGGTCAAATGATCGCACTGTTATCCCATTGATTGATACTGTACCTCACACTAAGTGCTAGAAAAGAGTCAAGCAGTACTGCCTATTTTATTGTTTTAAAATTGTTTTTGCATTAAGACCTCAGTGTTTTTTTTGCTTGTCTTTCTGTGAAGCACATTGAAATGCCTTTGAGTGTGAAATGTGCTACATAAATAAACACGCCTTGCCTTGTTGAGTAACTGAACATATTAACACATGCACACACCTTTACTTTGCCAAAGTTCATGCTGAACCACCTGATCTTTTCCCTCTTATGCGATGACTGGTGTGTCCTTTACATTCATGTTTAAAGGAATGTAATTGTCCCTCATGTGACACAGTGGATCAAGTGTCAGTATCCATGTGACTCATTTTGTGCGACAAAACATTTGCACACACATTTCATGGCAGGAAACCTAATATAAGGCGGCCTAGTTCTACAACACTCAGTAGGTCTGAGGGCAGCATGATTAACCCAGCCCATCAAGCCATTCAAGATAATCTGGATATCAGAAACAGGTTTGTTAGACTCATGTTGGAGCTAAAGATGGAACTAGGTCATCGTAGATTGGAGTCAACCGCTTCATTAGAGTTGTCTGAAGACAGTGGCTGACTCAGCTGTAGCGATGATCCTGTACCAATGGCTAAAATGCCATCCTTGGGTTGTTCCTGGCATTTTGTCACTCTCATTACAACACCGGTTATCTCTGAAACGGTGCCTTTACAAGAAAAGGAACAGTCTTCTTAACGTCAACCTGAAATCAAAAGTAATGTGTTTACGTTTTAGTTCATGGGCCTGGTCATATTAAGGTATGATATCATATTTAGGCTCCCACCACCTCCACCTATCGAGAGGACATCGTGCTCCAATTCTGAATTCACTGTCTGATACACTCATGCCAACTCCACACACAAAACCATGTCAGTGTCACTGCCGTGCTGAGAATCAAAGCTGTAGCTTATAAGGTGTTTCTAATAAAGTGGCCAGTGAAGGTGTTTTTTATAAAGTGATTAGTGAGTGCCTGATTACATGAAAATCAATAAAATGTCAAATCAGTGGAGTTGCCTAATAATAAATAATATAATAAATAATAATAATAATAATAGCTGCCCCAGCTTTAGCGATGATCCTGTGTTAATGCCTAAAATTACACCTATTGCGAGAATATCATGTTCTGATTCTGGTTCACAATGACTTTAATGTGCATTAGTTTACTGAGATTTGACTCCTACTAATTTGGGATATTTTTATGATTAATTCAAAAGGGCCGCTGGAATTGGTGTAAAAAATTCAATAGAAAGATTCAGATGGGTTGAAATTATGCTGCAAAGGAGCTTATTTCTTCTCATTTTAATAATCAGTATGTCTTTTGGACAGGAAGGCTTGCCTGCATCAGCTCTAGGAGCCAGGAATTTGACATTTAAGTGATACTTTTCTAATCCCACAAATAGGGAAATACCAGCTCTGCATTCAATCCATCCGTGAAGTAAAACACCACATACACACACACTAGGGGGCAGTGAGCACACTTATCTAGAGCGGTGGGCAGCCCTATCCATGGCGCCCGCGGAGCAAATGGGGGTTAGGTGTCTTTCTCAAGGACACCTCAGTCATGGATTGTCGGCACTGGTGATCAAACCGGCAAACCTCCGGTTAGAAGGCGACTGCCAAGGGATTTTGAGGGATGAAGCCAACAAGGTTTACTCAAAATCAAAAAAACATGACCCTGTGTTGGGAAGTAATGGACTACATGCAACCTGAATTATGTAGTCTGATTAGAGAAACCAAGCATGTGTAATAATTCTTTTGACTAGGCAAAATCAATGAATTACTAGTTTACTACTCATATCCTTAAACTGGATAGCAGATGTGTCACTCTGACTAAATACAGTAGTTACATCTGGTTTTAGGAGAAAGAGTAAAGAAAGGTAAAGATGCCTGTATCTTCAGATGATCTGACATATGAAACTAATTTACCAATTCCAAAACCAAACAGTGACTGGATTACAAATAATCTGGAAGAAATCCATAAGTGATTAGAATATGTTGCACCTTTTAAGTGATGTAAAAGATTAGATTACTCACAGATTTAATTTATCATACTTGATAAACTGTTAACCAGCTGATCAACCACATTTATTTCATCAGGTTCAACAGAAATGAAAAGCTGCTTAGCTGTGGAAGTTGACTCCATGTTCACTAATATATAGCCAAGTGGCAGCACATATAATGAAAATAAAAATGGCCTAAAGATAGACCTCTGTGGTACACCACAGCAACCGTGGTAGGTTTTTATACCAATGCAAACTGCAATGGTATAAGCCTCAAAACTTGAAATAGATTGACTGGATCAGAATAGTCTGAAACAATGCTTCCCAACCTGGTTCTCAGGGATCACCAGACAGTTAACATTTTTCCTTCATCCCTATGTGAGTGGGAACCTGAAAGAAATCCAAAAGTAATCAAGTTAGGTAATACTTTTCAAGTGGTATAAAAACTTTATTTTCTAGTTGTACTTTTATAATATATGTAATGGTGTCACTTTATCATATATACATATATGTCAGAAATATGTGTATTCAGAATTATACAGAAATATATTTTTACAAATATACACTATATGGGTTTTAGTCTTTTTACATACATGTTAATTTTGCTAACATGTATGTAAAATCAAGCACACAGTAATGTAATTTCCATAGACAAAGACACAGACAGTATAATGAGTCATACTAAAGTACTCATAAGATGCCACCTGTGCCACAAGTCAGTTGGTGCAATTTCTGTCCTGCTAGATCTGCTCCTGTCAACTGTAAGTGCTATTATAGTAAAAAGAAAGTGTTGAGCAGCTACCGAGTGCTGAAGCACACGACACCTAACTATGGTTGAATCACTTACTATAGATTTCTAAACCACTTCTTGAAGCATCATCAGCACAAGAACGGTCTTGTATAAAGAATTCCCAGAAGAGTGGAGGCTGGTATAACTGCAAAGAGGGGCCAACTTTATATTTATGCCCATGGTATTTGACCAGAATGTCCAACAAGCTCATAAAGTGTCATGGTCAGGTGTCATCTGCATAATTTTGGCCATGTAGTATAGTATACAATTTTGGCAGTGTAGTTTAAATATAATATATAATATAACTTGTACTGGATGCTGAATTCACTGACTGGTACTGTAGTTTATGTCCTAGTATTATGGCACTATTCATATTTGCACAGACAGTTACTCTACATACTACCTACATTTACATTCTCTCCAAAGAAGTAAGAGCCAAAGTGACCCAAAGATAGACCTCTGTGGTATACCACAGCAAATATGACGCTTTCACATTACAGACTGCTGGCTGATTTCAACCTAAGGTAAACTGATCTACCCGGAAAACCAATTTAGCTTTAAGCTGATGGCTGATAGTAATCACAAACATTAGAAACACCAAGGAGAAAAGACTATGTAGGTATGTACACAATTCTAACAAAGAGGCTCTCTTCTTTTATTCAAAAGGACACTAGATGGCTAGCTGGATGTTAACTAACAGACAAAACCTAGCTATGTAGCCAACATAAATTCTTGAAGCCATGAAGCTTGAGTAATATAATTTTCTTGTAGGAACTATAAGCCTAAAGGGAAACAAATCGGTGGAAAAAATGTCACAAAAGAGCTTTATGGTATTTTGCTGCCTAAGCTAATGTAACTAGAATTTAGTTGTCATGAAGCATAGGTAATTTTGTAGCATTCACATTCACATGAAAGAGTAAAAGTTATTGAAAAAAAATACTTGAGATTGTGAAGGGGAGCTGTAAACTAGCTAGCTCGGCACCAAAATACCAACCAAGTTTTGGATGTTATGAAGCACAGGTAATGTAGGATAAGCCAACATTCCCATTTTAGTTACAATAAACATTACCATTTCAACTGCGTGAACTGCACTTTCAAAAGAAACATCCTTATTTCTGACTAAAAGCACTAAACCTGGGGTAATTACCCTGCACATTTACAGCTAGTGTTTCTCTGCATTGATACTAGCAAGTACACGATTTGAAGCCACAGTGTAGCAAAAAGTGACAAATGACACAGGGGCAGTGCAACAAGCAGAGCGGCAAGTCATTGAGATTTACTCAATGAAATGCAAATGAATTATGACATGGTGAAGCGACAGTCTGAAATTGGCTCCAACAAATTCTTCAGACCAATCGTAAACACGTGGGTCCGAGTTTCCCAGCTTCTACTCTCTGAACTTTTTGTTCCTATCGGCATTTCGTCCCTATTCTCAACAGTTCAACAATGGGGTGCTAACATTGGAAGGCAGACTCATTACACTTGGAGCCTAATTAAGTGCCATGAGTGTGATAAGAAGATGAATTTGGAAATTATGACTTTGGGGAAAGTATGTGTGCAGCAGGGTCGGTTGAGTCATTCTGTGCTGGGCAGTGGTGCTCCAGCGTTGTGTTCGATAAAAGAACCTTTCCTGAAAGTGCTGTGAAGAGGGATGAGGCCAGCCAAAGATTGCAGAGGAAGGTGCAGCACAGCAAGGATGGACAATGAAGGCGACAGCAGCGCCACAAGGACTGGCCGAGTATGGCACAGAGGGGTTCTGGACCACACACACACACACACACACACACACACACACACACACACACACACACACACACACACACACACTTTCTAAACAGTTTATCCTTCTGGGTCGTGGGGGCCACTAGAGCCTATCCCAGTCCATCAGAAGACAGACAGACTAACAGACATTCACATACACATTCACACCTAGGGCCAATTTAGCATGTCCAGTTGGCCTGACTGCATGTATTTGGACTTTGGGAGGAAACTGGGATACCCAGAGGAAAGCCACACAGGCATGAAAGGACGGAGTTCTGGACCAAGATTCATAATTTTATAATTCATTCAAATGATAACATTTTTAATGAACATATTTATAGATGTCAATGTATTGATCTTGATTTAGCTTTTTTGAGCTTGATGTGGTGCATTACGCTGAAAAAACATGTCATTCTGACACATATCTAATTAATTTGAACTCATTGCCTGTGTTAACAGAGATAGCATGCAGGTTATGTTTAACATTACAAAATGTGTTTATGTAGACAGAATTTGTTAAAAATGAACATGAGTGGGATTTGAGAGATTAGACAATTATTAGACATGTAACTTCACTAGATATAAACAATATACTTAGCTAGAAATAGACAAAAGCAATGATAAACCTTTGGCTTCTCATTTTGCTTGAGGCAGGAAGTCATTAACCTACACCTGTATTTTGCTTTGCGTGATAAGCCCATGAAGGTCTGCAGAGCTTCCAAGCTTTCACAACATCTTGTTTAAACACAGCCTTTCGAGTTATTTCTGTAAGCAGCTTCTGTTTTCAGTCATATCTCTTTCTATTGATGATTGATGTTTCTATTGATGAATGACTAGCATATGCTCTGGGCTGCTGACTGTTTGCTTTTAAGGTTTTAGCCTGTGTATTCCAGTGTATTACGTTGTATTTAGGAATGAGCAGGGCATCATCTGTTCCTGGCATTACTGCTTTACCATGGAGGAACAAGCACACACACACACACACACACACACACACACACACACATTAACATAATCCAGGAAAAGATAGGTCTGTGCAATAACAGAGGTTTTAGCCTCTGTGCTTCCAGTGTATTACTTTGCAAGTAGTAATCAGCAGGGCATCATCTGTTCCTGACATTACCTATTTACCGTGGAGGGACACACATGTGCACGCACACACACACACACACACACACACAAACATTAACATAATCCAGGAAAAGATAGCTCTGTGAAGTAAGCCTGTGTCAGCTACTAGTCTAGACACTCACAGGAGGACAAATAGTCACATCTGAACATGCCAAACTTCAAATGGATAAAATGTACCAGTTCCTTGTAGGCACTGATGAAAGAAGGGGGCAGGCATTTTACTACTGACTAAAGAATATGTCTTTATATATGGAAATCTAGAAACAGAAAAGAAATTTGTAATAAAACTACTTAGTTTAAAGTTTCCTTTTTAAACTAAGTTAAAAAAAAATATATATATATATATATATATTGATACTGAGGCACACACACATACATACACTTGACTGACCATAATAAACTAAACGATTCTAGATTATATCCAAGACATATTTTGCCAAAAAGCACTTCTGCTTATTTTAAGGCTTCGGCAAACAGACTAAGTGATAGGAAATGGAGTCTGAAACTGTTTATTGCAACTCATGTGTGTTCAGCTCTGCCTTTATTTCAGTGGTGTTAACCCCAACCGGGTAAACAGAAAAAGATAAGACCACCTGCTTCCTGACCACTTTTGCTGGCGAGGGTTAAAGCTCAGTGACCTTTACTGACAGTGACCTCTGAATCCGTATATTGCATCTTGCCACATTAAAAGTCCTGCAAACAACATAGATGAGAGATGGTATTGATTAAAGCAGCTTTTTAGATTTTCGCTATTGTCATAAAATACGGTAATAAAAAATGCATCATTTTCAGTTAAAACAGCCATTAAGCACAAACGATTCATTTTTCAGTGTCGGGGGGTGGGGGTGGGGGGGCATGACAGACATTTTTTTTTTAGTATTCTGAAATGTTTTGTTGTTTTTGTTGTTTGGATAAAATCAGGTGCACACCACATACTATCAGGCGACAGTATATATTGAGCCCATGACATTATGTGGTGCACCTTATTATTTGTGTCCACCCATTACTTTTATCATAGGTTCCATTCTTTTCAGGAGTCTCAGTTTTCCAAAGAAAGTTCACCCCACTCACTCTCTCACTAAACTAATCTATGCAGCTTATCCTCTTGAGTGGAGTGCTGGAGCCTCACTATCTCAGCACTCACTGGGCGGAAGGCAGGAAACACCCTGGGCAGACTGCCAGTCCATCACAGAACTTCTGTAGTCTGATACTAAACAGTGTGTGGTGATTATTCTGAGAACACCATAAACCTCTTGATTTCTTCTTCTGTGTCGTCCTCTTTTTCTACATGAAGGGCTTCTTAACAGCTGCACATCCGTTTAGGCTTGTAGTGCTGAGATGTTTTCTCACAGTGGAAGGATGGTCAGAAACAGCTGTAGAGTTTTTTTAGAATGATTTCCTCCTCTGACAGTTGGTGGTCTGCCAGGTTGTCTTGTAATCATTTTTGAAAATAATTTTTTTTTTATGCCTTATTCCATTGACTTTCATTTTCCATATTGTTACGACCTGCCTAGAGGTGTGTGGTTATCATAACAGAAAAAAGACAAAAGAGAGTCAGATGACATTTAAACAGATCGAGTGGTGTTATTTTCCTTTTGTGCTGCTCTTTTGTATACACGAGACAGGGCAGCGTCAGTGTGGGCATGCACCAAAACAACAAAGCTAAGATCTAGAGATTTTCAAGAACTAACTTACCTATCTGAAACAAAAACAAGAAACAAAAATTACAGCCAGTCTTCCCTAACTCCTCCCTTACACCCTGGTCGGCATAAGAGTGAAAGTGTACAGAGAAAGATCATGAGCTTACTGCTAAACAGTAGAGCGAACTGGGTAGAGAACAAGATGGAAAAGCTAAGCTACATTTATGGCATTTGGCAGCTCTTATCCAGAGCGACTTAGAATTTTTAATCATTTTACACAGGTAGGCCAACGTGGTGTTAGGAGTTTTGCCCAAGGACTCTTACTGGTATAATGCAGGTTGCTTGCCCTGGTGGGGGACTGAACCCCATTCTACAGTGTAAAATGCAGAGGTGTTACCCACTACACTAACCAACCACAGGGCATCTCAAATGAAAGCTATTTCATTTGAGATGAGGACAGACAACACACTAGCCATAAAACAAACATTACTGAGCTGCAATTCAGACCTAAAAACAGTGGTGGACAGTAACTAAGTAAATGTAATTCGTTACTGTACTTAAGTACTTTTTTCATGTATCTGTACTGAAATTTTTTCCATTTTGGTGACTTTTACCTTTCACTCCACTACATTTCAAAGTCAAATATCTGACTTTTTACTCCACTACATTATTCAAAATCTGTCATTCCTTTTGGTTTCTGTGTGTATAAAAATGTAACATGTCAAAACAAAAGAAGCGCAAAGCCAGAGCACCAATCAGGGCACAGCGGTCACTTTGTTTAGAGCTGGTTTTGACCTGTTGGTCATACCGACCCAGTGCAGCACACGGTTCAACGTCAGCGCAGCAGCGTAAAATTTTAGGAGACTCTATTCAACATAAACGATGAACTAACCTAACTTTGTGTAAATAGAGCACAATATAGAAATATGTCCACATATGCAGTCGAGACTGACGCGGCTTTTTTCTGAATTTCTACAAACACCATTTCATTTTATAGTAAATTAGTTTGGGCTGGTTTATATTTATGAACAGAGGCCTACAGATCAACATAGTAAAGGAGCTCATCTGTGATCCTGAGTTTAAAGCCAGTTTTTATTAAACTTAAACTTGGAACTAAGTGGTAAATAAATCTGAAACTGAAACTTTGCTTGTGTGTAAAAGTGATTTCAGAGCCACTCGGTTCTCCCTGATGGAAACTGTTTACCTTCAGTGTTTTGTGTTATGATCATTTTAATAGACGTCAGCGTCACTAATTAATGACGTTCTATTAAAAGACTGGTTTACCAAGAGAGACGCTGGAGGATCTTCACCTGAAATGAGTTCATGAAGCGAGTCTTGTTATAAAAATGATAATAGGACATCAGAGCCAGAATTACTCTTTTAGTACTTTTACTTTATACTTAAGTACATTTGAAGGTAAATACTTTAGTACTTTTACTCAAGTGGAGGTCTAAAGGGAGGAACTTCTACTTTTACTGGAGTAATATTTTACCTTGGGTGTCTCTGCTTTAACTCAAGAACATGATTTGTGTTCTTCGTCCACCACCGCCTAAAAACAATTGCCCCAAGGCGGCCAAGCCTCTATGACATCTCGTGCGGACTTTGGAAATATATTCTGATGCAAGCATCATTACTGTACTCCAGCCAGTCATACGCAAGATTGGGTGCGTTCCTAGTAAGCAAGAGTGAGAGAGGGGGAGAGAGAGAGAGAGTAACAATATTGAATTGAACTGTTTTATATCTAAGCTCCTCATATATTTCTCCCGAAACTTGCATATGAATAACTTAATAGCCGTTTTGACTGGAAATTAAATAAATAAGAGAGTATTGATTTTTGCACTGTACTATAAAATGATCTGGTGTAAACACTTAAAAGGAAGGTTCTTAAAGGGTTCTTTAGTAAAGGTAACAGTTCTGTTTAGAACCAGAGTTCTATATAGAATGATTCCTTGTTTAAATGGTTCTTTGCATGGTGAAATGGTTCTTCAGATTGATGAAGAATGGGTTGTATATGATTCTACATACAATCTTTTTGAACTCATTGCCTTTATGAAGGAACCATTGTTCTTTGAGAAACCATCTTTAAGTATGTTGGCTTCCTGTAACGCTGGGGATCGAGGAGGTGGATGCATACGCTGAGATGACCGACTTTTATTAAGGGCAAATCTAGGGTCATGGTCAAAGCGGTCCAGGGTCAAACAGCCAACACAGAGAGAAGGAAGGACAGACATGACAAAATGAACACAGGATCAACAAACAACGGAGGCCGGAAGAAACAAACACCAAACAATATCAAACAGTATATCAAACAAAGACCAGCAAAACAAAGGGCAAAGCACAGGGCTTAAATAACGGGGTAATACGTTCCCCAGTATGTAGAATGAGGCAGCAGATTTGTTTTAAGAAAATATAAGATGTTATGAATGTTTAAAAAAATAAGGTGTTATGAATAATGTGGCTTTTTAATTTTACCAATTTTTAGTGCACACACACACACACACACACACACACACACACACACGCACACACACACACACACACGTATAATAGAATCAATGTATCAATGAATCAGTAAATATCAGCAAAGTAGCTGGGAAAGTTGTTTTCCCTCAGGCTTGCGTGACAGGTAATAGGTCACTGCAAATGAGTTGTACTCATGAGTTGCAAAATTGCAAAACATTTATTTGTAGGTCACACATGCAATTAATTTACCCTCCAAAACCTTTTTCTTCTTCATAGGTCAATGTACAAAGTTGTACAGGGTGTGCCAAAAAAACGGACATCATTTCATAGTCTAATAACAGCCCGTTCTCCCTCAAATGATCTCAAATTTGAATAAAATGTGTAAAAACTAGTTTTATTTTTAATGTTGTTTTTTCAGGTTGAGGAATGGTGTTCACTAGAAATGAAGAGGTATTTTGTGTGTTAGAATATGCTCGAACACAGTCAAACCAACACAGCGTGTTTGGCAGGAGCTGGACTATTGATTTGACACCTGTCATGTCACAGGCGGTGCGCATATCGAACAGTTGTGAAGCTGTGAAATCAGTTAAAAAATCTACATCCCTCTGAATTTCTTGTTCTTGTTCTATATATATGTATACAGTCACTGGGATGGTTGTGTAGTGTAGTGTCTCTCCTTAATTCTTTGTTTGTTGCTGAAGCCAAAAAATTAAGGCTACAAAGACATCTACAAAGTCATTCAGGGTAGTTTAATGTGAAATGCTTCGCTCTATAGGAACTTGTCAAGTCAGAATTGTTCACAGTGGTGGTGATAGAAACCAGATATCTGAGGAGTTTAAGCCACATCACATAAAGTAAATGAAGGAAATGAAGTGGTTTTGAATATGCTGATTGACATCTGGGCATTGTTTTATAATCATTTTTGGATTTAAGGGTTGTAAGTCAAAAAGTTTCCTAAAGAAAACTTTCTTCACATTTAAAACTATTTTGCCATCATCAAAATTATACATTACACACTGTTGTATAGGTTCACTGGTGGTTTTGGATAGTAAACAAAATAGCTATATTTGTGTTGTAGACTTACCCCTAGTTCCTATCTGTATTGAACCATTTCATATCAAACCATTCTGAATGGCTCTGTTTACACCTCAAAAAATGTCAGAGGAATTCCCGTTGAAGCAGCTGATAACTTTTTCCTTTGGTCATTGAGCTGTGACAGGTGTGCTATGATGGAATGAACGGAAAAAAATCCTACCACTTCAGTCTTCAGCTTCAGTACGTAGAGGGCCATTAACATTTCTTCTCACTATTTGTAAATGAATTCCAGGTTTACTCAGCGCTCTGGTACGAAGGAGTGCCCCAGTGTTTGTGACGTGAATAAAGAGATAAATATATCCAGAGAATGATTCACTGAATAAAATTCACAGGCATCAAACTCCTACCCATGCATCTGGTTACAGAATACTTGACACACAAGTGCTTATGTTTTACAAAATACATACAGAATAAAATAATGGACATCAATTGGTATTACCTATTGGCAACACCAGGACTCATTAACATCAGTAGTACTTGCTCCTGGATCTTGTTGAATCATTGCCAATTGAATATGCTGAACATGATCTAATCCAGAGCACAGGAGCATCATTGTCACTGACGCAGGAGGAAACATTCACATGAGGTGGGTTTCCAGTCCATTTTTGGTTTGAGCAATAAGCTTACACTGGAAGCCAGACAGATGTACGGGGTTTGTGGGTGAAATATTTGCCATGTTACTTACTGTATATCTCTAATTTCTTGTGCAGACAACACATTTACTTCAGAAATATATATAAAGCAAGCCAGCTGACTCAGTTTTGGGACATTCATTTAATTTACTTGGCTGTTTGAGGAACATTGTGTGGCCCCTGTGTTGCTAGGCAGGCTGGTAACACAGTGAGAGCTCACAACTGTGGCCAATCTTGGTAGAGTCATCTAGACAAAACTCTCCTTGTGGCTAAAAAAATGACGGTGGAGTTCACACAGCTGTGATACTGCCTTGCTCATGGCTAAAGGCAAAGTCCTAGCTCCATAGTACTACAGTATAATACTCAGAATCACTGTAATACTCAAAACTACTATATTGCTCAAAAATACTAAAAATGCACATTTGTCCCTTAAATGTGGAAAGATGTTTTTGCTCTATAATTTTTTGAACTATTCTTACTCACAAAATCATTTTATGAACCCCACCGCAGTGGGATTCTGTGCCATGGGCCCTTCTTCCCCCCTCAAGAACTGTTCTGGACTCGCTTCTGGTTTTAACTCTAACTCTGATTTGTAGATTTTGATCATAAACTCTCCTCGTGTGTATGTGCCTGCCAGTGTGCAAACATCTGCCTGTCATGACTATTAAATGATTCTGCTCATGTACTCCTCAGACTCCCTCTCAGAATGCGAAGATATCCAAATCATGTAAGCCCTATTTTTCACTGGAAACATGACATATCAAATGTAGATTGTGTTTTTGAAAAATAGGATGTCAATGCCAAAACCAATGTCTGTGAACATATTTTGTCACTGCATCCACAAATATAAGTTAAAATTCCTCTGTGCAAGGAAGAAACCGTATATGAACATGATTCAGAAACACTGCCACTTTCTTTGGGCCTTTAAGATGGACTGAGAGGAAGTGCAAAAGTGTCCACTGATCTGATGAATCAAAATTTGAAACTTTATTTTGGAAATCATGGATGCTGCGTCCTTCAGGTTATGGAGAGGGGCCATTTGGCTTGTCATCACTGCACAGATGACATGGGTGACTTACACATCTGTGAAAGCACCATTAATGCTGATATATACAGATTTTCACAGCATGTGCTGCCAACCAGAAGACATTTTTCAGGGGAGGCCTCGAATATTTCAGCCAGACAATGCCAAACCACATTCTGCGCAAATTACAACAGCATGACTCCATAGTAAAAGAGTCTGGGTGCTAAGCTGGCCTACAGTCCAGACTGGACACCACATGTGGCTCATTATGAAATGAAACATTTGGCAAAGGAGACCCTGAAATGTCAAGCAGTTTAAATTCTAGATCAAGAACAGGAAAACATTTTACATTCAAAACTACAGAAATTGGTCTTCTCAGCTCCCAAACACTTACAGAGCGTTGGTAAAAGAAGAGGTGATGAAACACAGTGGTAAACATTTGTGGTGAAAACAAGTGGTAAAACAACTTTTTTGGAATGTGCTATTCATTGTCAGAAATGTGTTTCCGCCAAAGACAGTTTAAATGTGAGAGTTCATGTATTCATTTGTGTTGCCTACCTTGCTTATCTCTCTGAGTTATGTGAAAGCAGAAACTGGAAAATGTACAAACAGATAACATAGTGTGGTGTGATATAGCCAGCCTATGACTGCTTTACATGCTGGAGACTGAGACATGCAGGGATTTTCCAAAATAAGTTCTTTATCAACACTTGGTGTCTCCCATGCCATTCACAAAAGACAATGCAGTCAGTCAGCCACTGCTTGTGATGAATAAGTGAATGAAACTAGAATTGTCACTTCTATGTTTTGCTTAGCTGTTTCTTTTGTTCTGTTATCTAGGAGAGATCAAGTAAGACCCCGCTGTTGATGAGTCATAATGTACTTTGCTGTTTCATGTACTTTGTAGTTTCATGCTTATGTACAACAGAGGAGTACATTTCAGCTTTCAGGCGGCTTTCTCACGTAGACTGATATGACTGCTGATTCAGAAGTTCAAAGTTGGCAACTCTTTCTTTTAACAGTGCAAAATGTGATGCTTTGCTAATGCTTGAATTGTCCTTAATTTACATTTAACTGAACATTTCAGCCATAACTTAAACCAAGCATGCACTCTAATGCTAATATTAACCTCAACTCAAAGCCTAAACCCAACCCTCACTCTAACAATTATTAAAAAAACAAACAAACAAACACAAAAAAACAAGCCTGAAAAATTGAGATTATATTTCACTTTTCTGTGCCTTTTGACCAATGCTAATAATATGTTTTGGTATTTTTTTTTTTTGCAGCAAGAGCTTTAATAAAGTGCAAGGTGCTTAATAATTAGCCTTAATGTAGTGCATTACTGTGTTATGTCTACATTGGAATTGATTGTGCTTTCTATGTGTGATTTGAAGTTTTTTGAGTCGTGGTTTCTTCTCTTTTTCTTTCAAATCAAACCAAGTCTTCACCATCACACGCCATCTAATGTTGGGTTTTCCAAGCGATTTCACTATTACAAGCCAGTTTCCCATCAGCTCCATTGTTTAGTCTGAGGTGGTCAGGATGTTGGCCTGAAGTCACTCTTTTACTCGTTTTGACGATGGAACCAAATCAACCATGTTTAATGTTCTGATAAGTTTTAAGTCTTGGCTCAAGCTAATGGTGGCATGCCAAGGGCATGTGTGAGAGAATGTGCAGAAAGACAGAGAGAGAGAGAGAGAGAGAGAGAGAGAGAGAGAGAGAGAGTACAAGGGAGTACATGGGAGAGAGTACAAGAGAATACAAAGGATAAAATGCATGAATGAGTGCCTGGAATCTGCTCCACTTTAAAATAATAATCATATCAACCTAAAAATATGAACTGATTCAAGATTCAAGAGTTTTATTGCCATAATATTTGCTCTAATATTTCAGGTTCACTCAGCCTGTAACAGTCATGTAAGAATGTGCAGGGGACTTTAAGAATGGCATTCCCGAGCAATCATCTCTTTATTTCCTTTTCTTTGTGGTTTCTTAATGTGTTTGTTTTTCAGTGGTAACTTCATAACTCATAATTCATAATGGTTAGCATAATGCATCTCATTTAAACAACAATAAAAACCAAATATCATAAGAATATGAAACATGAGGGGCCTGAGAGCAGATAACGTATTTATTTGTCTGTATTCACTGGCTATTTGTTCAGCTCAGTCACAGGCCAATGCGCACTGGCCCCACTGGCCTTGTTAGTAATCCATCCTTGGAAGCCTAAATCTCATTCTATACCCAACACTCACTGTAACGCTAAATGTAACCTCATGATATCTAAATCTAAACCTTAACCTACTGCTGTTCAGAATTGACTGTTTCACCAAATAGTTTATTAACAATTTGTGCATATGTATATAACCTATGACTGACTGAAGCTGCAACCTCATTATTAGGAAAGCCGACTCCAGGTTATTGTGAAGCAACGCCATGTTGGATTTGAGGATTTAGAGACCACTCTGGTGGAAATATGTAATTGCATGCAATGTGTGCGATAGTATTTTATAATGTCACTCGTGCTTCAGACCCCCACAAGTGGATGAATCTGATTTTGAGAGCACATTGAAAGAGAATTCATAGAGAACTGACTTAAAACTTGGTAAACAGCATGTCTTCTGAGGATATGAGTGAATTATGTACTACTCTCATCACATCTTCATCAGTATGTTGATTTAGCATTGGAGACCTAAACATTGAGTCAGACCATCTTTTTAAGCTTATGCATGTGATGGTAATATGTAAAGACATATGACGCGGTGTGAAAAACTCCACCCAAGTCTCCCACTGTCCTGGTAACTCTGACCTTCAGGCTTTGCTGGGTGACCTGCAGCAGCACATGCACACCACATTTTAGTGTGAGCTTTTCCCCAATATTCGGAATTGCTACCTATTTCAGTTTGAACAAAAATAGTATGTAATTCTGTTTTAAGAGAGAGCTTTTTTAGAGGTGCTCTGGGTGTGTCTACATATTTATCTTGCTGATTACTCACAGTAGCCCCATTTAAAGTCTAATTTTAGAAGAATTTCATGTGTATTGTCTAAAGAAACCTGACTCACTAGAGGCATATCCCATAGGCCTTATCAGAGCCGAAGCTGAAAGTTGGGCTGATAGTTTTCCACGAAAGAAGTTAAGAATGTACCCCACACGGCTCTTTTTCTAATGAAAATCCGACCAGCTGATACTGATACTGCTACTGACAGAATGTTTTTTCAACATTTTTATGTTTTATAGATGCTATTCATATAAATAGACACAAAACAGCAGACAGAATGGAGTGTATGACGAAGCATGACAAAACAGCTTGGTTTATCAGCATAAACCAAAACAGCCTAAATAAAACCAGCACAAGACAATATGAAACCTATCACACCGACCTTGCAGCTTTCAACATGTATAATAGCCAAATACCCACAAATACAAAGACACAACAACTTGAAAATACTATTATATATAATTATACAAGCCCTTTATGCTCACCAAAATGCGTTTTGTCCTATTTAAACATGAATTATAGTGCCATGAAAAAGTATTTGCCCCAGTGATTTTATTTGCATATTGCAGTAATTTTTGCATATTTATCAGTCTTAAGACAGAATAATTACACAAAATACAATCTTTTAAGTGACCATTTCACTTTTTTAAGGAACAAATTGGAAGTGCCATTATGTAAAGTATGTAATTGTCCTTTTCATTACTCAGAAGTCATTTTTAAGGCTCAGAGACTGCAACAAAACACAAGAGCCCTTATTTCTAAATGGAGAAAACATAAAACAGTGGTGAATCTTCCTAAAAGTGATCAGCCAAACAAAATGTCTCCTAGAGTGCAGAGACAATGCATTCAGGAAGTCACAAAAGATTTCAGAACATGTCAAGAACTGCAGGCCTCGCTCACCTCAAATAAGGTCAGTGTTGATTACACTGTTAGAAAGAGACTGGACAAAAATGTTATCCATGGAAGAGTTGCAAGGTGAAAAAAAAACAATGCTAACCATGAGGAACAGAAAGGCTCATCCGATGTTTTCCAAAAAACACCTTTAAGACCTCCTAGCCTTTCTAATAATATTTGAAGGTGGAAGTTTTTGAAAGACAGGGGTCCCATCATATCTGGCATAGAACTAACACAGCATTCCACAATAAGAACATCATACCAACAGTGAAACATGGTAGTGGTAGTGTGATTTTGTGGGGATGCTTTGTTGCTTCACTGCCTAGATGACTTGTCATATTTGAAGCATCACTTCTGCTCTTTACCTGAAAATCCTGCAGGAGAAAGTGCAATCAAGCTGTAGAAAGCCCTCTGATTCAGCAAAGATGATTGAATTAAATTCCTCCACAGTGATGCGAAAGACTGGTCTCCAGTTATAGGAAGCATTTGGTTGCTGTTGCTGCTGCTAAAAAGTTTGAGGAAGGGTTCAATTACTTACCTGATAGGTGCTGCAAAATGTTTTTTTCTCCTTGTCTTATATTCATCTCTTTATGCATTTTGTATGAATATCTGAAACAATTTAATTTGACAAATATACAAACAGAGTAAATCAAATTTAAAACTTCATTTTTTCAGTGTCTTAAACTGATTGAAAATTAGTGCTTCGACTATTTTATCGAACTGTTAAGCTAGCCATGTTTACTAAACCTGGCTTCAGAAACTGTTACAGAGAAAATGTATCAGTCTTTTTAAAGTGATGTGTTAATTTCACATAGCCACAACAATTAGATTGGCCATGGGCTAATAGGCCAGTGCATTATATCTGATGGTCTGTTTGGAATTCAGAGCATAGACACAGCTGTCACCATGGACTCAGCTGTTACCTTAACCCTAACCTTAACGTTACACCAGTTCCACAGACATTGATCAAAATAACAAAAGTAGAAAATTCAGTAGAAAACTACTTACATATGTTAATATGGTTATTTATAGTTACAGGTAAGCAGTAGGACAGTGACCAGCACACACAACCAAGGAAATATGCCTGGACCTGGGTTTTAAATGTAGTCAATAATACTTATTTACTGTTGATTTATAATATTTACTTTTAAAATTCACTCTTCCTGGATTGGGGCCTTGTCATGGTGGAAGTTTGTTTGGTCTAGGGATCTTCAGAGCTAAGTCATCGGGAGCAATATGCTCCTGGTACGGTCTCCCAGGGTGAACAGATCTGGAGTGAAGACCCAGACTAACACGATCCAAAAAAACCCACCATGAAAAATGGGCACAGAATACCATGTACCCTGTGTGGGATAGGGTCACCGGGACCTACCCCTGGAGCCAGGCCTGAGGGGTAGTGTCCCCTGGCAAGTGCCTGGTGGCCGGGCAGCCCACGTAACCTGGCCAGGCTCAGCCCGAAGAGGCAACGTGGGGGGACCATGTGGGCCCACCACCCGCAAGGTCCAGCATGGGGGAGCAGTGCAGTGCTGCACAGACAGTGGGAGATTGCAGGGGGACCCTTGGCGGCCTAGGCCCTTGCGGCAGATACGGACTCCTGGCATGTGGAATGTAACCTCACTGGGGGGAAGGAGCCGGAGCTTCTGTGGGAGGTTGAGAGGTACCAACTAGATATAGTCGGGCTCACCTCCACCCACAGTGTCGGCTCTGGAACCAAACTCCTTGATGGGGTTGGTCCCTCTCCTACTCAGGGGTTGCACAGGGTGAGAGGCGCTGGGCAGGAGTGGGGATACTCACGAGTGGCGGCTGTGCAGTAGGAGTTTGTCCCAGTGGATGAGAGCGTTGCCTCAATGCGAATTAAAATTGCAGAGAGGAAAACTCTGACTGTTGCGTGTGCTTATGCACCAAACAACAGGTCAGAGTATTTGGCCTTCTTGGAGCGAGTGGGTGGAGTTCTCGAAAGGGTCCCGCGTACAGACTCCATAGTCCTACTGGGAGACTTCAATGGCCCTGGGGTTGTCCTAGCATCCTAGTTGGAGGGATTACATCTCCAAGTTGGCCTGGGAGCAGCTTGGGGTCCCTGGGAATGAGCTGGAGGAAGTTGTGGGGGACAGGGTCATCTGGGATTCTCTGCTCTCCCAACTGCTACCACGTTCCTCATGAGACATTACAGTTGTTTTGACAAAACCAAAGCTGGACATTACTCTAAATTACACTTTACTCACTCTTTCACTTTCACAATTCTCACTCATTCCAGTAATAAGTTTAAAAGTACCCTCAAACAATGAGTCATCCAGCTTAAATAATAAAGTAAAAACATAACATTACTTTGAGGATGAGGATGAATAGGGCTCTTCAGTGATGGACTGAGTAAAATTATGGCCTAACAGTTGCACTACTGTTAGTGTAAAGACACTCATGCACACTCATTTTTTAGAGTACACTGAGACTACATTGTATAGTAAGTTCACTTTTAGTCTGCAGCAAGTCTAAATCAATTTTTGGGAAACATACTGTGTCATAAGCCCTGAAACTGGCTTCACAGTTTGTTTCAAAGTTTTGGTTTGGCTGAAAATCCTGGTAACACCACTGTACCTGGGGAAATGGAAGTAGTGAATCTGCAGCATTCACAGATTCCAAGACTGTAACTGCAACTGATAACCAGAAAGAGCATAAAGGCTCAACTCACATTTGCCAAAAAAACACCTTCATGACCCCAAAGCCTTTTGGAATAATGTTCTGTGGATTAGTGAGTTAAAAGTGGAAAGTTTAGTAGACACATCTGGTCCAATGCTAATACAGCATTCCACAATAAGAACATCACACCAGCAGTCAAACATGGCAGTGGTAGTCCAATGATGTGAATCTCCATAATTGACAGAACCATGAATTCTGCTCTCTTCTAGAAAATCCTGCAAGAGAATTTCCTGCCATTTGTCTGTGATCTGAAGCTCAAGCAGCAAGACAACGATCTAAGATGCAAGACCAAATCTACATCTAAATGGCTCAAAAGAAACAAAATAAAAGTTTAAAGTCATGAACCCCATTGAGAGGCCATGTCAGGACCTAAAATGGACAGTTCATGCTAGAAAGCCCTTCAATTCTGTAAAGAAGCGAGGGTCAAATTCCTCTACAGTGACGTGGAAAACTGATTTCCAGTTACAGGAAGCATTTGATTGTAGTTGTTGCTGCTGAACGTAAGTTTTCTAAGTATATTAAAGACCCATGTGTGTTCCCGCCAGACCTGCACTGTGTGATTTTGGCCTGTTTTTAAAAACAAATACAATGTAGTATAGCTACTGTATTAGCTATACAGTAGCTAATACAGTAGTTTAGTAGTAGCTAATGTCTCATGTTTTGAATACTGTCATGTATGTGGATAATTGTCCAATATAAACAACAAAAATTTGTTTTGCATGATGTCACATATACAGCTTCAAATCTGAGCAACCCTAATTGAAAACATTGTCCCTGGTCACAGCTACACTGAGAATACACTGAGAGTCCACCAAACAAATAACATCTGGCCAGCTGTGGTCCTATAGTAGTACCTTTGCGTTAATGGATGGAGTAGATGAGGAAAAATAAATAATGAATTCTGCAGCAAAAGATGAGCTACAGACAACAATTGTACACCAAGAAAGTGAACCTATATGGTAGGCATTTCTGATAAAATGTCCAATAAGTAAAGTGTGTATAATCTGGCAACTCCTAATACATGCTAGCAACTATCAAATCCTAGTTTCCCAAAAGTGTCAGTTGCTTAATAATGACAATGTCTACTAAAATGTACAAAGCAATATTTGTTCTACCAGCAAATAATGTCCTCATGATGCTTCTTGGGCCCCACAGGAGCATAAACCAGCATAAACTTACTGAAAAATTCAGACTTGCTGTGTGATTTTTAGTTATGGCAATCATGGAGTTTTAATGTAGGAACAATTTATAGATATTGCGTAGGAGGAAACAATGAGTTAGGAGTAAGTGAGTGAGTAAGTGGTCACATGACTACACATGATCACGTTTCAATAAGGAAGTGAAAACTCATGCCAAAACCAAAAGAATCATAGCCACGTAGCAGACAAAAATAGGTTAAACCAGTAGTGCACAATCTAATGGAATGAAAGTTCAAAAAGTGGTGAGAATTCCCATTGTTCCCATGGCTCACTGTGTCTCCTGACCCTTACGTCACTCTGGATGAGGCTTATACAATGAATATAATTCAGGCAGCATTGTTTTACAGTGCATGAGAGTGGCCTAAAGTAAGATGAGTGCTTCACCACAATTTTCCCATCTATTTCCTTGCTGTTTTATGTCTTTTCATACTTTCAGTCTTCATAAAACAAACCCAATTCCAAGACAGTAGGTACAATGCAAATAAAAACAGAAAGCAGTGAGACTAATTTGACCTGCATTTAAACAAAACTGGAGAAAGACAAGGTTTTTTTTAATATAAACACACTCTTGTTCTAAAATTTAGATATATACAACGCGTTCCAAATAAAGTTGGAACAGGGGCATTTTGAGACTAGCAACATTGCAAAATTTTCAAAAAAGCATCATAAATAAGTGATGCAATCAAGCTTGGACAAAAAGAACATTGCTCAAAGAGATGTTTCAAGTATTTTAGGTATTTCACCCTCTGTGGTGCATAACATCATCTGAAGATTCAGGGAATCCAGGAAAATCTCTGTGTACAAAGAAAAGGTTATCAAATTTTTTAAATAAAAACTGGGGACATTTCCAGGTCGGTGGCCAGTATATTATTGAAACATCCAATGTTTTTATTTATCTCTTAAAAAGGGCGGCAGGAAGGAAAATGTTGTACTGTAATACAACCCCAATTCCAATGAAGTTGGGACGATGTGTAAAACATAACTAAAACAGAATACAATGATTTACAAATCCTTTTCAACCTATATTCATTTGAATACACTACAAAGACAAAATATTTAATGTTAAACGGATAAACTTTATTGTTTTTTGCAAATATTCACTCATTTTGAATTTGATGCCTGCAACATGTTCCAAAGAAGTTGGGACAGGGGCATGTTTACCACTGTGTTATATCACCTTTCCTTTTAACAACACTCAATAAGCGTTTGGGAACTGAGGACACTAATTGTTGAAGCTTTGTAGGTGGAATTCTTTCCCATTCTTGCTTGATGTACAACTTCAGTTGCTTACCAGTAATAGTCCGGGGTCTCCGTTGTCATATTTTGCGCTTTTGTGCCACACATTTTTAATGGGAGACAGGTCTGGACTGCAGGCAGGCCAGTCTAGTACCTGCACTCTTTTACTATGACGCCACCACATGCAGAATGTGCTGAAATACTGCTATTAACATAGGCCATATATGGACGGCAATAAATGTGACACAATTTTAAAAAAACTATTTGTAAATTGCATTGTAGCCACATTAAAATAGACTGTATGTGTATCCAATCAGATGGCTTACCTATCACTTGATAGTATATTTCAAGTGCCGTAAACCCACCCCTACTTTTAGTCAATAGCTTAACTTGTGTATTGAAAAGACATTTGTGGTAATGCTGTGGACACTTGCTAGCTTATGGTTGAGTTTTATGCCGCAGTAATCTCTAAAACTAGGTGAGAAAGTGGTAGGTGTGGTTAGGAGACAGCTCCTTCTTTTGGCCAAAACAAGCACAATGCGAGATGTCTGCCTATCTTCGCTGCTGCCTCTTTCTTTGGTCTTTCCTGTGTATTTTTAATTCCCAGTTAAAAACAGGGACATTTCCAGGGTCAGTTCCGGCCAGGGACAGACCTCCAAAAACAGGGACTTTCTCTGATAAATGGGGTCTTTCCCAGGACACCCACACTTAGTGCAAAATGACAACGCTGAGCCACGTTCTGCATAGTATGATTGTATAATGTGTGTATGTTAGACTGGCCACTTTGCAACTGTCTCCTATTAAAAAATGTAAACGATGTAATGATAGAATATGTTTTTTTTTAACATGTATTTATTGTTACTACAGGCCTATGTAAAGAAGTTATAATCTTAAATAACTGGACTCCTAGACTAGATTTAGGAAAGAAAGGCTCTCAGTTCCCACAATACAGGCTTACAAATAGTAACACGCACAAACACACATACACACACATTCACAAACTAGAAATCTTAGAATGGAAAAATCCAAGAGCACATCCTCAGGAGTAAAAAAATAACTGTCTTGCTTACACATTGAAGGCCTACTGTATTCTTCCTCTCAGTGTAGTTGTGGACAGTCACAATGTCAATGATTACATCCTACATTGACATTCTTTGTCACCTGAGGAACAGTTTCTCTTCCTTTTTCCTTACCACTACACTGTCATGCTCAGTGAATGTGTACTTCATCAACCACATTTTCTGATGTCTTTTCTACTGATTTAAACACAGATGTGACCTTAGTTAATGTTCCTGTTGAAACATTAGTCAGTTGAGCAGTCTCTGTGACTGAAGCTCCTGCCATACAATAATGAACCTTCTTTCAAAGTTACTCAGATCTTTCCCTCTTGGTAATTTTTATCCAAAATCTGGTTCTGCAGGAATCTGCTCAGCATATACTGTTATATGCAGTTTATATTTAACTTCTTAACTGTCAGACACAGTTCCTGTCTGAGATCTGCAATCACGCAGTCACTCCAGTGACTTATGTGTCACCACTTATTTATTTTCATTTCCTTTTCCTTTGCACTCATCTGTACATCAACATTATAATGTATAATGTATATTTCAGCCTGGTGTTGTTTTTCATTGTATTCTAAAAACCCTAGAAAGCACTGGTAAAATGGGAAATGCATACAAAAAAAATCTGATAATTATTCTTTTTTTCCATGGCTGTTTGGTATGATGTTCAATTACACTAGATCTGAGACATGACAATGCTTGTCCTGAGAAACGAAGTTGTTTAGTCTGAGAAACAATGCCGTTTTGACACTGAGATCTAAGGATGTCCTAAAATGAACACTGTAGCCCCACCTAGGGTAAATGGGCATAAATTTACGTGTTGTTTACCTTGAAAATGGAAAAGCAAAGTGGTAAATGAATAGTCAATCATAGCAAATTTCACCTATGCTTGTTTCCATTTCCCTTTTTAGTCTGATGCTTAAAATGCATCCACACCGAAAACTGAATTGCAAACTGTCACTTTGCTATTGATTTATTGCATTTTCATTTTCTCAGATACGCAGTCTATTGCTATGAAAAAGAACTAAGAACATATATATTGCATTTTGATTTTAGCTTTGACATGTATTACGCATTTCATGAAGACAAGGCAAAGCCAAAGGGAACGTTGCATTTTCTTTTCTCTATTAGCTTTTCCACTTTAGATATGGCCATGAAATGCTAGAATAATTGCTAAATGTTAAATAATGAGAATAAATGCTAAATAAATGTATTTTTATTTTAGACACAACTGATGTGTGCTTATGTCAAAAGTTAAATAGCACATATATATATTTCCTTTGGTCATTTTGACAGGACATTTGTTCAGATGTTTGGAAAAAGAAATGGCAAAAAGTGGTTTTACATTTTATTGTTTAATTATCATATATTTTTAATTCCTTCCCATAGTAAACAACAACATTCAAGTAAAAATGTGAAATAGTGTAAATGAAAAAAAAAAATTCTTCAAAGAATTGGTGGGCCAAGTAAAATCTGTCAAAATGTATCTATACTGTGCTTACAACAGGCTTTCTTATAAAATGTGTTGGGATTAAACTGTGTTGTGATTAAAGCCCTCACCCTCCAAATCACTGACAATTAATGCACCCTTACCTGAAATTATGTTGAAATTAATAGAATACAGGATCATTCTCTTTGACTGGCTATAGCAAAGGTAAGAGGATTCATAGAGGATTTGTGTTTGGAAGCCGCCAATTGTAATGTCTTCAAAACCATTGTTAACGACTTGGATTTCTATGCTGATAAGTCATTTTTTATGTGGGTGACACACGTGCATCCCAAAAATGATCATTTACAGGTACAACCACAACAATCATTAGTTATCTGCAGATCTTGGAAAACTATATTCAGCCAAGGAAGAGACCTAGAGCAGTCGTGGCTGTAATGTATACATTACCCAGGGCTGCAAAACGCAAGTAAGTGGAATGGCATGTCTCCTTAAATAACATTTCATCCATCAAGAGGCTCCTGACCACTACAAATAGGGTTAAAATTTAAAGTCAGCATGGGCAAGTGAATGTACACCACCACTACTTTAACATGATGTTGTAAATTCCATAGAGATGCTAACAGAAATTAGTGTTATCATCAGTTTAGAAATAGTTATAAAGTCAAGGTGTACACGTTATTTGCCACTGTTTAAAGATATTTGCAAAATCCTTCTTTGTGTCTTCTTGAGTGCTTGCTCAAGATTCAACTCTCTCCAGCCTGGTTATAGTCGGTCTACAACTACCTTTCTGCACTCTCTTCAATCCTTGTCCCACCTGTCCTCTGTGCCACCTACAACCCTAATTATTTCCATCGTTATTATTAAGATCGATCAATAAAGCCAACTATTTTCACAGGTTACAGGTTTCAAGCTAAGACCACAAAACTATGCAGGATTGTAGTGCCTATATAAGAAAAGTACACTTGTGCCTTTAGGATTACTCACATATATGATTTTTGTACAGAATTTACTCAAACAAAGCAATTTTTTCTAATAAATGGCAAACTGTTAAGAAAATCCCAAAGTAACTGCCACAAATGAGGTCACTAGTGCAGTGAAACACCACATACACACTAGTGAATGCACACACCAGGGGGCAGTGAGCACACTTGCCTGGAGCCATAGTGCCCAGAGAGCAGTTGGGAGTTAGGTGCCTTGCTCAGGGGAACTTCAGTCACGTACTGTCAGCTCTGGGGACGGAACCAGTGGCCTTCCAGTCGCAAGGCTGGTTCCCATGACTGCCCCCAGCCCATGACTGACTGCTCATAGACATTATGCACTGTAATATACACATATTAGCAACCACCTGGTAGCAATGACCACCTGGTAGCAATGACCTAGCAACATTTTGGCAGCCACCTGGAATAACATAGCAATGGCCTAGCAACACCTTTCCAACCAACTAGGACACAAAGCAACAGCTTTGTCAAGCCAACAAAAAGTTTGTTCACAAACTTCTTCCTTCTGGTTCCCCTTATTACCAATGATGAGTCCACACTGAGTCATCAGAAACCCCGGGATCAGAGGCTGAGGAAGGTGATTAGCCTTAATGGTGTCACTAACCCTCAGACACTGTGCTAAACAGACGTTCCTCACTGGTCTGATCTTTTTAATGAGTTTCAGTGGGGTCCAGTGTGCTGCCTCTGCTTGTTTCAAATCTGTCATCAAACCAATTCCCACAAAACAGATGATCTTCTCCTCCATCATGAATTGCTTTGAGAGGCTTTTCCTTTTTTATTACTTTTCAAATACTTGTCTGTTTTAAAGTCATATTAAATAAAGACGGGTTCAGACTAATTTCATGCATTTCAGCAAGACATCTTTATACCAGGGAAACAGGAAGGCAGCTCTTATTTCCAAAAATGAGTGATTGATCTCACACACACACATACATATATATATATATATATATATATATATATATATATATATATATATATATATATATATATATAAATATAAAAATTAAAAATTACATTGACAATCAGATTTTTGCAGTTATCTAATTATTTACAAGGTCATGTAAAGAGCATCCTCTGATTTCTTCCGATTGAGAAATCCACTAAGGAGAGCTGGATTTTAGCTCAGTAATCAGATTTTTCGGTGCATGTAAACTCTTACTCAGATTACTTTCAGATTTTTCAACCTGCACATGTGCAAAAACACAAAAACCAACTACATGCTTGAGGAAATTAAGGATAAAAATGTTCTTCATCTTCTATGTGATGTATGCTCATATTTTCAGGTAAAGTGGTGAAATGTTTAATAAAAACAGCAGCAGCATGAAGTTTGAGTTTTACATTATGTTTACATCACGCCGCCTTCTGTCAGTTTATTGGCCGGTTGCAAAAAGTGAGCACTGAGCTTGGCTGTCTAATAAAAAGTGGATTTGAGTTCCGCAGTTTAAAAGCAGAATAACTGTAGCAGTCTCACCCCATTTTCTGCATTTTACAGGTGTTTGTAGAAGGTCAGTATCTGCAGATCTAAGATGATGTGTTGGAACATAAACAGACAGACATTCTATGATGTAAGCAGGTGCTTTAAAGCCATTTAGTGCTTTAAATCTAGGAGAAAGTTTTAAATGTATCCTGAAAGATACAGGTCACCAGTGCACGGGAGTGATATCAGCTCTCTGTTTTGTTGTTGGTTAGATCCACATTTGGTATGAATTGTTAAGGATGGATTGTTTTCTCCAGTAAGAAGTTCATTGCAGTAATTAAACCACAGAACCAAAGTTGTAGGACTGTTTTCTAAAATAAACAGCGGAATAGGAATATAACGGCTTTTGTCCAGTTCAAATTTACAATCTGCCTCAAAGGCCTCTTAGAGCACCACTGACTTCATGCAGCCCTGTAAATAAGGTATGATGAAAGAAAATATGAGTAAAAGTGGGAAAAAAAAACTCAAAAATGTGCTTCGGTGTGAAAAAGCTTAAAGCACCTGGTATTTCCAGACAGTCTTCCCTCCAAATACTAACCAGGACCGACTCTGCTTAGCTTCTGAGATCAGATGAGATCGGGCGTTCTCAGGGTGGTATGGCCGTAAGCAACAGTGACACTGTACATAAGACTATTTAGAGGTCTGGGCCAAGAGCAGCGTGTCATTTCGAGGCTATCAGAAAACTAAAAGAGCTCTGCTGCCCGAAAAGCAACACAGATTAGTAAGTGACCGTCTGGCATTGCTGCTACTGATCTCTGACTGTCTGGCATTGCTGCTACTGATCTCTGACTGTCTGGCATTGCTGCTACTGATCTCTGACTGTCTGGCATTGCTGCTACTGATCTCTGACTGTCTGGCATTGCTGCTACTGATCTCTGACTGTCTGGCATTGCTGCTACTGATCTCTGACTGTCTAGCATTGGTGCTACTGGTTGGTGAGCTGATTAGCTTATTGGCTAAATGAAGAAATTTGCTCTCACTGAGGTTATGAATGTACATAACACCTTTTCTTGCTCAATGTAGAAAAAGTGAGTACAAACTTGTGCATAGATAATTTATAAGCTAAGATTTTTCACAAAATCTCCATAGGAAACTACGTATTAATTTTGGACCTGCTCAAGAGTGCCCTGCAGCATCAACAAACCCAGAAAACACTCGAGTGGCAATTATCCTCATTACAAATACTCCAACCCATCCATCCAGTCAGCTTGGATATTCCTATGCCAGACCCAGAGACAACAGATAATAATAGAGCGAGTTTTTCTCCTTCGAAAGTCCACAAAACTGAACACAGGGTGAAAAAAACTAAGACACTTTTTTCCACCTGAAAAATTTATTTTGGTGGAAAAGTAATCCTGCTAGTGATTTTTATACAGTGTCTGGAATAATACAAAGTTACCTTTTTTTTAAGATCCTGATTATAATTATACCTCCATTCTGTTACTAGCCAGCCTTTGCCTTAGGGTGAGGCTAACAACCTCCACAAAAACTGTGGAGATGATTAAAGGACCAAGCCCACCCTACTTTCTCCCCTAGGACAAATCAATAGGACAAAAACAATACCACACTTACCAAGAAAACCCACATTTCAGAGGTTGTAAGGAGACATGTAATTATTTTAGTGTATTTTTTTGATCATTGTGTAAAATATGTATAGCCTAAATATTATGGGTGTATAGCGTCAAAGATTGTATTGGCTGTTTAAATAACAAACAATTAAAGATATATAAAATATATTTAAAAAATTTTAATACAAAAGTAGCCTATTTAAGCAATATCAGGAACTATGACCATTCCTGTGTCTCTGGGTTATAAATATGAGGTTACACACATATAAAATCCTTTTATAATCCATCAATGTAGGTAACACAGAACAGAAGTCTACTCCAATAAGACAGATGTTTTTTGACCTGCAAAGGTTAGGTGATTTTAATAAATCAGTAGTCAACTGAAATTACCATTATGCACAATGAGGGCGTTAATAATTTGCCCAGGATGAGGATGCTAGAGTAAACTGCCTTGACGAACAGTGAGGAGAATGATGAGAGGCAAAGAAGAGCCCGATGTTTTAAAACTGTATATTTCCGTAGAACTTTTAGTGGTTTTGACCTTTCAGTCGCCTTTCAATGCAAAATGTCATTGGTACTACAAATAGAATTGTGTAATGCGGCTGTGGGTGGACATTTCAGCAAGATAATGATCCTAAGCATACACCAAAAATGGGAACCTAATATCAGACATTTGCAATGTCAGTAATTTTTGAAACCTATGTTCTAAAGAAATGTTTTTTGTTCAAAGACAGAACACACACACACAGACGCGCACACACATTTTCCAAGCCACTTCTCCCTCAGGGTCACGGGAGGTGCTGGAGCCTATCCCACTGATAAAGACAGAACATAAAAGCAAATATATGCAGCTTACCCTGAAATATTAGTTATAGCACATGTGGTTTATTTACTATATTGTGTGTAGCTCATTTTCATGAAGAATGCCAATAATTCTGGAGTTGACTGTACATATCAGTCCTTACAATACATATGTGTGCTAAAACTCACAGTGCCGATCACATGTCGGCATGCAAAAGGCTTCTATGCATATATTGATCAATCAAAAGCTTCTGTTTTTGTGCACACAAGATGCTTTAGTGCCAGGTTTAGTAAAACTAAAGGCTAAGTAGATGTGTCCCATATTGATTAAACAAGGGGAGCTGGAATGAGAGCATATTTGGCCCCCACACAGGACGAGGAGGATGGTCTGAAAGGCAAAACTTTCCCAAAGATTACAGCTGGAAGAGTGTGAGAGTTGGCTTCAGTGTGGGCTCAGCAAATCACCAAAAATACCATTTAAAACAACTTCAATGCCAACAAACTATTTGGAAGGCCCTGCTAAAAGAAGGCCCATACTGTCTTCATAGTGGAAATGAGGTGTATGGATATCACCTAACACCACTGGGATCATGTTCTCTGGTTAAGTGAAACAAAAAGCTCTACAGTGGCTTTTTGGTAACAAACACCAGACAGAGGTGTATCATAGGAGTTTAGGTCATACAGGATTATTGATTCATTACATCATTGCTCCACCAGAGGATTTACGTCAGTATCTGGCTACCCATGCCAGGAGCATAGTGCTGTGTCATGGGTAGTGTCTTCTGCATGGTTATAATTCAAAGCAAGCCTCCAGTAACACGCAAACATTCATTCATTGGCCGGTCCAGTCGCCTGAACACGATGAATCACCAATGTTAGTGCATTACCTCCCCCTGCTGTGCTGGAGTAGTATACACAATCTTGAACTATGAGAATTTTATTTTGAGCTGCCTCGTAGTATTAAGTCCAGGCAACTGGACTCGTGGTATAGTCTTGAAGAAATTTCACCACTCATCCAATAGGCTTCATCAGTTTACATGTTAACATCTGTACTTGATTGACACCTGTGATTGTGATGGCATTGGAACAACCATCCATGCACTCTCTACTTTATTGTACTTTATCTCTCCCTAATACAAGCCACCATCCCATCTTGTCTTGTCCCATTCACTCCACCAATACCAACACCACTATTAAATTTGCCGATGTCACTACTGTGGTTGTTCAATAAACAAACTGGTACTTAAAATTAGTGAAACCAAAGAAATTGTGATTGACTTTAAGAAGCACAGAGTGGAGAGGGTTTTCATCTTCAATTTCCTGGAAACCCAAACCTTCTTCTGCTCCATGATAGAAAGTCTACAGAAGGTCATTAATATTGCTCAAAAAAATCATCAGTTGCCCTCTGGCTCTGCCCTCTGCCCTCTCTGGAAGATATCTCCAGCTCCTGATGCCTCAGTAGAGCCAGGAAAATAACAAAAGACCCTTTCCATCCTGGTTACCAAGTGTTCAATCTCCTGTGGTCATGCAGACGTTACAGGCGTATCAAAGCTGGACAAACCGATTTAAGTATAGTTTCTTTCTTTGGGCCATCAGAACTCTAAATTCCACAAATATTATGTTCTAAGAGCAGTAAACACTGGAAAAAACATAAAAAATATGAGGACTACTGCCACCTGTTGAGTTTTTTAAAGATTAATTGTGATATAACTTATAAAAAATATATATAATTTATAAAAGCAACTTTTATTATTTTAATGATCTTATATTGTTTTTTTTTACATATTATTACATGCTATATATTCTTAACATGTTTTTCTGTCTGGGTTTGCACTGATTAGGAGTAGCACACTTAATTTCGTCGTATATTTTGTACAATGACAACAAAGGCATTCTATTGGAGACATCCTCTGAAATTCAGGTTCATCACAATGTTGTTAAAACAGTTGTTTAAGACTTCATAACTTTTGTTCCAATAGTGATGGTTTTCTCTCAAAAATAAAGCTTTTTTACAGCCATTGCCTACACTGTAAAATATGCAGCTTAAACAGAAAAAGCAAGCAACTGGAAATTTTTGTAAGCTACTAAAATAGAGCTTGTAATATTTAATTGACAGAAGACTAGTATGTGTTTTATGCTTGTTAACTCATCAGTTGAAGGTCAATGAACTGAACCTGTTTTTTTTAAGTTTATAATTATATTTACTTTATAATAATACTTATTTCAGGGTGTGTTTTGTACAGTGAGATATGAAGACTTACAAGCGTTTATTCATGTTTATGTTCAGATTTTCTCCATGTGGATTGGTTATTAATAGTGCACACAACCTTATCTGTTCCAGGTAAAGCAGAAAGTCTTAAGAAGAGCTCTTATTTTACAAAAAGTGAAATTTTGTAATGTCGGTCAAAGGAAGATTCAGCTAAAGCCATGGTTCTGCTGTGAGAACACCCATTTTAATTACTGAGCAGACAGAGAGGCACATCATGTCACCATGACCCCCCCCCCCACACACACAAAAAAAACAAACAACCCACACTCCATACACAAAATAATGCATACACACACCTTAACTAAAAACAGCAACATTAACAACAATAAACAACATAAACAGTGCCTTTTTAAATGGGGCATATACCTCCCAGGAGGTCTTTTATGTGATGCCTGCTCTGTGACTATCAACCACAATACTATTAATCCATTAGCGTGCATGTGTAATGGGAAGCGAGGAGGCGGACGCATACGCTGAGATGAGCGAGATGTATTAGGGGCAAATCCAGGGTCATGGTCAAGACTGTCCAGGTTCATATAACCAACACAGATAGATCTAGGTGCAGACATGAAGAGAAACACACCCAACAGATTCAAACAACAGAGCTTCCAACAAAGACTGATACATGAAACAAAGACCAGCAAACACAAGAGGCAAACACAGGGCTTAAATACACAGGGATAACGAGGTTCAGGTGAAAACAGTCAGGGGTGGAGCTATAAAACAAGGGGCAGGACTACAGATACCATAACACAAACACATGGACAGGACTGGGAGGGGCCAATCGTGACAGCATGGCAAAGTGGCAGTAGTGGTAGCAGCTACACTTGGTCAGCATGCAGGGCAGAGTGGCAGCAATGATAACAGCCACACTTGGTCGGCGTACAGGGCAGATTAGCGGCGGTGGAAGCAGCCACACTTGACTGGCGTGGACAGCATACTGGCAGCAGTGGAAGCAGGTCGGCATGCAGGGCAAAGTGGCAGTATTGGAAGCAGCCACAATTGGTTGGCATGCAGGACAGAGTGGCTTCAGTGATAACAGCACTTGGTCGGCGTACAGTGCAAACTGGCAGCAGTGGAAGCGGTCACACTTGATTGGCATGCAGGACAAAGTGGCAGCAGTAGAATCAGCCACACTTGGTTGGTGTACAGGGCAGAGTGGCGGTAATGTAAGCAGCCACACTTGGTTGGCATGGAGGGCAAACTGGCAGCTCCACTGCTGTGGAATGGAAGGCCCTGCAAAGGGTGGTCAAAACTGCCCAATCCATCATTGCAGCTGTCCCCCCACCTATACAGGACATTTATAGTAAAAAGATATCTGAGCAAAGCCAGCCTAACTACCCCAGATCCTACACACCCCAGCTACTTTCTGTTCCCCAAGGCTGCGATCTGGGAGGAAATATCAGAATATTTGAGCCAGAACTAGGTTAAAGAGCAGTGTCTATCCTAAAGCTCTTAAACTGGTTGCATCTAACAGATCACGAATACAAACACTACTTAAACTACAACCCCAATTCCAATGAAGTCCAACTAATGTAACGGGGAGTGAGGAGGCGGACGCATATGCAGAGATAAGCGACGTTTATTGTGGGCAAATCCAGGGTCATAGTCAAGATGGTCCAGGGTCATAGATCTGACACGGATAGACTGGGGGACAGACATAACAAACCAGAATAAAACAGAACCAACAACTGTACATAGACCAGTACGAACAACACCAGTACAACCAACACAGCAGATAACAATTCAGACAACCAGCAAACACAAGGAGCAAACACAGGGCTTAAATACAACAGGGCTGATAAGGGACAGGTGGAAACAATCAGGGATGGAGTCATGAAACAAGGGGGCTGGACCAAAACAAAATGCACATGGGCTAAACGAAAACACAAACACATGGACAGGACTGGGAGGGGCCAATCGTGACACTTAAACTGTTGGACTATTTGCTCATGCAGTTGTTCGCAAAGTGGTGAACCTCACCCCGTCCTTGCTTGTGAACGATTGAGCCTTTCAGGGATGCTCCCTTTATACCCAATCCTGACACTCACCTGTTTCCAAGTAACCTGTTCACCTGTGGAATGTTCCAAACAGGTGTTTTTTGAGCATTCCTAAACTTTCCCTTGGATTGATTATTAAATAAAAGTCTTTTGTTGCCCCTGTCCCAACTTCTTTGGAACGTGTTGCAGGCATCAAATTCAAAATGAGTGAATATTTGCAAAAAACAATAAAGTTTATCTGTTTGAACATTAAATATATTTTCTTTGTAGTGTGTTCAATTGAATATAGGTTTGCAAATCATCGTATTCTGTTTTTATTTGTTTTACACAACGTCCCAACTTCATTGGAATTGGGGTTGTATAACAGAGTGGAAGCGATTATGAATGACAGCAACTCAGCCACGAAGTGGTCGGCCACGTAAAATTACAGAGGGGTCAGCGGATGCTGAGGCGCATAGTGCACAGAGGTCACCAACTTTCTGCAGAGTCAGTTGCTACAGACCTCCAAACTTCATGTGGCCTTCAGATCAGCTCAGTGTAGAGAGCTTCATGGAATGAGATTCCAAAGCTGAGCAGCTGCATCAAAGCCTTACATCACCAAGTGCAATGCAAAGCGTTGAATGCAGTGGTGTTCTCTGGAGTGTGCTTCTGGAAGAATGGTCCAAAATTCCCATAACCATACTCCATGAAATCCTCACAGAAGAGTAGAGTTGAAGCTGTTTTAGCTGCAAAGGGTGGGCCCACATCATATTAAACCTTATGGATTAAGAATGGGATGTCACTCAATTTCATTTGTGTGTGAAGGCAAACGAGCGAATACTTTTGGCAATATAGTGTATGTAAATATGTGAATAGGAATGATCTTTTTGGTAATAGTAAACATAGAATACAGAACTACAGAAATGGTTTTACAAGCTGAAATAAACTGTTTTAGATGCATTAGTTGATAATATTCTACATGAAGGCTGTGGGAAGGAAATCTTTCCAGTTGAATCACTTCTGTGGTACCAGTAAAAACAGGATGTATCACAACAGGGAATCAACAACAAAAAATGTATGGCTATTAAATATTTGTCATGTTCTGAAAGGAAAAACTAAAAGAAAGGAAATGACAGTGGATGAAATACAAACAGGGCTATGATTTCAAGATTTGGCAGTTTGTGTTTTGACAATGCAGTGTGAGTTTAAAAGAAATGTTCCTGTGGCTCATCAGTTTTCTGACTCATGCAAACCTTGTGGATTCTGTTTTTTAATACAGGCGATATCACATTCATGTGACTCATCAATGCGTGTAAACAGAAAAGACAGCATGCCATGAGTTATCTCACAGGGTATAAGTGCTTCCACGGGGCATCTGGATTGTGCGGATATGAAGCTGTAATAAAGGCAGATAGTAAATGCTGAGATATTTTATATTGTATGTACTCGTTACAACGTGTTGAGGCAAGCCATTGGCCTTCTGGTGCTCTCTGCCGGAGCCTACCAGAGCCCTAGTGAGCTGCTGCCCTGCTTCAACACGGCATCTGATGACTGGGCATCTAAGCGAGAGGCGAGGCCTCTGGACTATGCTACCTTCCCTGTGTTTGCTCTGGAGGTTTTGTGCACGGAAGCTGCTTACACCGCTTCCCGCCCTGTGTTGAACTCTCCCTAGTGCCTTGTCTGTTGGCTTGTTCTCTTGTTTTCTGCCTTGGCTGCGCTAAGCAAGTTCCCTCTCACAGAGGACGAGGATGAAGACTTCCCTTGGCCCTCATAGCTGCAGTGGGCAAAATGCCTGGTATGCCTGTGTTTTTTCCATTTAATAAATCCAAAAACTATCACGCACAGCGTACACTTAATGCTGCTTCTTCATGACAAAAGCCAGACTGGCTCAATGCCATCTCCCTAGTTTTGCCCTGTTATTAGTGTTACCAGTCTAATTGGCTGCCCCTCCTTTCCCAGGAGTTTCTATTCTTGTCTGCTGCATAAAAAGCCCTCATGTTTCCATTCACATATAATAGCCCTTTTGTTTCTGTTTCTTTATCTTTGCTGTGGTTTTAATATTTTTACATCAGGTGTGTTTTGGTTTCACACAGCATTTCTTTTAAAGTGTAAACTAGACCAAACATCTTGCTGCAGCACCTGATTCATGACACTATGCCTGGTACTCAGTGAGGGTCATAGCATCTACTGTCCATTTTAACCCCTAATTTCCCTACTAAACCCGTATGGTGACACTTTATTTTGAGTGGTCATTTTTAGATGAAGTTAGCACTCAACTGGCTCTCAGTAACATCAACAACATATTAAAGGTATAGCAGCTAACTGCATAAACTAAATTTGTTCATAATCTGCTGTAATCAGTTGATTTTTACTTTATCTGTAGAAAGTAACCTGTCACTTACATGTTAACCTGTTCAGGTCACTGAACATGTAACAGGTCTAATACAGATTATTTCAACATCCTCAACAGGCTGTTATAGACACACCACTAACACCATTCTATGACTGGAGCTTAACTGGATTAGGGTTAAGGTTAAGGTTAAGGTTAGGATTAGGGCCAGGGTGAGGGTAAGGATTAGGTTTTGGGTTGATGTTAATCTTAGGGTCAGGATTACAACATATGTTCACTCTCTGTCCTGGTCTTTCTCTATTTTTGCTTTTTTCTCGTTTCCTAGTGCCATGTGTTTTTGTTAATGTCTGCCATGTGCCTTTGTTTGCCATTGTTTACTTGTGACATGTGCCTTTGTTGTTGTTTTGATCTGTCTCCTCACTGGTTCGGCCCCCTTGTCGCCTAATCCACCTGTATGTAGTCTGTAGCCCTACCTTCTTATTACTCTCACCTGTTTCTTGCTTCCCCTCAGGTCATTTATATCCCTCTGTTTACGCAGCCCTTTTGTCTTGCTGTTTCTCTGGTCATAGGTTTTGTTTCTCTGGCCGTAGGTTTTGTTTCTCTGGTCGTAGGTTTTTTTTCTCTGGCCGTAGGTTTTGGTTCTCTGGCCGTAGGTTTTGTTTCTCTGGTCATAGGTTTTGTTTCTCTGGCCGTAGGTTTTTTTTCTCTGGCCGTAGGTTTTGGTTCTCTGACCATAGGTTTTGGTTCTCTGGCCGTAGGTTTTGTTTCTCTGGTCATAGGTTTTGTTTCTCTGGCCGTAGGTTTTGTTTCTCTGGCCGTAGGTTTTGTTTCTCTGTTAAAGCTGTTATCATGTCTGGTTGTGTTGGTTTTGATGGCCTTGGATCTTCTACCACAGGAATGTGGCTGAAACAGATGATGTCCAGGATGAAAGGGGTCAGCTGTTATTTTGCCATGTCCCTTCATCACTGCTGTTGTAGATTTCCTGATGTGTTGGCAGACTGCATCCAATTATCCTGTCCGCTGTCCTGATTATGTGCTGGAGTTAGGTTTGTTTTTGTGAGGTTGAGGAACCAAACCTGATCAGATCAGATGGTTATGGATGAATGTGTGTCCTGTTCCAGTCAGAGCTCTGCAACGAATGTGTACAACAGAGATAGCAGCAAACTCAGCATCAGTGTGTCTAGTTACTTGATGTGAATATTTCATTTTTAGGACTTAGTCTTTAATGCTTTGAAACCAGTGCTTTATTTTTCCTTTTAACATTTTGAGAGATAACGTTTCCTGTAAATGAGATTTTGTCAGTAATATCATAATCAGGGAAATCAGCCTATTAAGAAAACTCTGGGTCTACGTGTCAGGCAGTAAAAGAACAGCCGTGCTACTCTGTGAGGAGTCCAGACGGATGGATTCACGAAACACCAGCCTACGCTTTTAGAGGTGTTGAGAAACACTGGTGCCTGCTGCCAGCAGGATACAGATATTTGGATGGATACAGGATACAGATTACCTGGCCTGTTTATTTTCAGGAGCATGAGGAATTCAGTCTCGCACGTCATCAGAAATGTGAGTCCGATTAGCTTCAAATGTAGCCGTGTTGTGATGTTGTGACACACCACCATGAAGTTCACCAAATATGCACTTGCAAAAACTAGGAATATAGCCCTCATCAATCTCCTCTCAAGTACTGTCATGTCAATAATTATGAAACCTTTATCACAACATCCCGATCAAAACTCTGACAGTTATAGACAACAAGACAAGAAGCAGTTCATTGGGGGCATCAAATGACTCCTAATATTAAATGTGTGCAATACAAGATATAAAATGCATTTAATAATCTAAAAATATTAGCTATCATGAAAGTATTGTTCACCGAGTTTTGTATTTGATTTGCTGTATGCCTACAGCAACCACAACAGTATGGCCTGTAACTTGTGTGACACCAGATGAACTACTGTTACGATGTGACTGAAACCCAGACGATCGCGGATGAAAGGTTAAGCGATTTATTCGTTTAGCTAGCAGCCAAGGAAACAAAAAAGGGGCAAAACACAAAGCAGTAATCAAAGTACAGTCCAAAAGTCCGATAACAAATCCACACAATCAGCAAAAGTACCAAAAGGGAAAGGCAACCCCCAAGAGTCCGGGCGGGCCACAGAACGGGGATGACCTGGATGACGACTCCCACCACCTGGTCCATGAACAGGGGTCGGAGTAAAGCTGTCAGAACGCTGAGATGAAGGGCCATCACTGTGGTTCCTCAGACGGGCGGGCAGTGAACAGGGGAGCCCACCATGTGGACGACCTCTGGTGCGAGGAGCTGGTTTGTCTGGGTCCCGGTTGTGAAAGTCCCAGATAAGTCCTGGGTCCAACACGTCCCTAGCTGGTACCCAAGACTGTTCTTCGGGTCCATACCCCTCACAGTCCACCAACTAGTGGAGCTGCCCACCTCGTCTCCGGGAATCCAGCAAACCACGGACAGCATAAACCGGAGCCCCTTCAATCATTTCTGGTGGTGGGAGTATGGCCTCCGGGGTCGCTTCGTCCATGGGCCACACTGAAATGGGGTTAATCCTGTCGTGGAGCTTGTCAATGAGTTCTGGGCTATCTCAGCCCAGGCCAAGAATTTGGACCAACCTGCTGGGTTGTTGTGGCAATAGATCCAGAGATATTTGCCCAGTTCTTGATTAGTCCTCTCACATTGCCCATTTGTTTGTGGGTGATATCCTGAGGACAAACTGAGTGACACTCCTAAGTGCTCGAAGAAAGCAGTCCATACTCGAGAAGTAAACTGAGGGCCCCTGTCAGATACGATGTCCTCAGGAATTCCATATAGGCGAAACACCTGTTGAAATATCGTTTCCACTCTATCGAAAGCATTGGGTAAAGCCCTGAATGGTATGAAACGGACTCCTTTGAATAAGCGTTCAACGATAGTCATGATGGTGGTGAAACTCTGTGATTCTGGCAGGTCCGTAACAAAATCTATAGCAATGTGCGACCACGGACGTTGTGGTACAGGTAAAGGAAGTAATTTTCCTGCGGGTAAGAGTTTAGGGGTCTTGCATTGAGCACAAACTGAACATGATGCAACAAAGCAATGTACGTCTTGTGACATTGTTTCCCACCAATACTGTCCAACGAGAAGTTGGTGGGTGCGCGTCTCACCGGGATGTCCTGAGGTCAAAGATGAATGTGCCCATTTGATAAGTGCTTCTCTACAGGAGGGGGGAACATATTTTCTCTGGGCAGGGCAATGCTTGGGGACTTGTGCGTGTTCTAACTCTTTCACGATTTCCTCTTCTATCTGCCAGCATAGCTGAAACCCTCATTTCTGGTGGGAGAATCCTTTCTGGACCCTTGGGCGGAACCTTGGGATTCTCTCTCTGATCCCGCCTCGAAAGTGCATCTGCCTTGGTGTTTCGTGATACCGGACGATTCGTGATGCTAAACTAAAAGCGGGAAAAAAAGTGCGACCATCTCGCTTGTCTCGCATTTAGTCTTTTGGCTGTGCGTAGGTACTCTAAATTTTTGTGATCCGTCAATACTAGGAATGGGTGATTAGCGCCCTCCAGCCAGTGCCGCCATTCCTCTAGTGCTAGTTTAACAGCTAATAACTCTCGGTCACCTATGCCATAATACCTTTCCGGTGGTGACTAGGGGTAGAAGGGAGGGTAGGAGGGAGGGGAGGGGGGGGCCTGAAGAAGGTGCCCTGCTCGGCATCCCAGTCCAGGTATCTCAGTTCGCAGGCTGGTATGGCGATAACACAGCAAAATTGCCATGGAGACAACCTTGATTGGGCCAAGCGTCTCGCAGCAGTGTTCCTCTGGGGGAGATGTGATGTATGAGCCAAGGCCAAGGCCCGTGCCAATACGGGGAGCTGAAAGCAGATAAGAAGGTTTTGCAGGCTTCGAGCGAGTAGCCGTAGTTTTTACGCTAGCTCACCAAGTCCATTATGGTCACTCCAACGATCCATTTTCCTTTGCAAAGCCGCCAACTTCTCCACGATGTTATCCATCATACGACTTACAGTCAAAGTCTGAGTGTTGACAGCTCTGCCCACCACGTCAATCATGTCGGGCAGCTTCAAGGGGCCGTGGGCAGCTGCCCCCATTCTGCGAATTTTTCGATACACCAGAGCAATGCCTAATCTAATCAGCAAAACACCTGTGATCATGGTTCCGAATAGGTAGACGTCCTCAATATCCTCCACGGTGAGAGCCGCCAGGCACGACACGCCACCTCTCCCATGCGTCCATCGTGTAGCCAGCTGCAAATGTTCCAGCAGGACAGGTTGGTTCCCCCGAACCAGAACTTCTCGTCGAGAAGATGGTGTCAATTGCGTTGAGAGACAATTTGATCAAATCCATTTTTTAGGTTTGAAGAACAGCGCGGAGAGAGTCTCTCAGTAAAGAGCTCAGACAGTAGACTAGACACAGAAGCAAAGCAGGAGAGATAAGGGAGAGGAGAGGGAGAAATTGCGACTGCCTTCGTTGAGGGCCAAAGAAGTGTAGGCTATCGTATAAGTGTAGGCAGTAGTGAAGGCTATCTTTAATTTCTGAAATGCCTTATCGGCTTGTTCACTCCAAACGATCCTGCGGGGTTGGCCTTTTAGGAGTGAGCTTAATGGGGCTGCGATTACACTAAAATTTCTAATAAAACGATGATAGAAATGGGCAAACCCTAAGAAATGTTGGAGCTCCTTTACTGTATTAGGTTTAGACCAATGTAGTACAGCATCTACCTTAGATGCTACCTTTCCTGCTAGCTAATAATATATCCCAGAAACGAAACAGACTGTAAGTGAAATTCGCATTTTTCTCCCTTCAGGTAAAAGTGGCTCTCTAACAACCTATGCAACACAGCCCTGACATGCTGGACATGGCTTTCAAATGAAGGCGAATAGTCTAGGATGTCGTCCAAGTATGCCGGGATGATGTATCTCCCCAACATATCCCTGAGGGTGTCAGGAATACACCTGGAATACAGAGGGGGTGATAGAGAGCCTGAATGGCATCACCAAATATTCATAGTGCCCCCTAGTGGTCATAAAGGCGATCTTCCATTCATCCCCGTCTGTTCTAACGCAATGGGGACTAAAGGTAGCGGGTAAGGATATGTCTTAGTAATCTGGTTAAGAGCTCTATAGTCACTACATGGCCTAAGTCCTCCATTCTTTTTTCTTAATGAAGAAGAAGCTAGATGCTATCGGTGATGTGGAAGGTTTAATAAATCCTTTGGCTAGGGCATCTTCTATGTACACGTCTAATGCTTTCTGTTCTTCCTGCGTCAATGGATAAACTCTCGCTTTGGGTAGGACTGGTTCGTCTATTAGATCTATAGTGCAATCATATGAACGATGAGGGGGTAATTTGGTAGCATTTTGTTTGTTGAAGACTTCTTTTAGGTCTAAATATTCGGGCGGAATTTCAAAAGAACTCCCCACATCTGGGCTCTCTATGGTGGTGGATACGATAGGTAGGGGTTGTTAAACAATGCTTTATACAGTATTCCGACCAGCGAATGATAGAACGCTGGGTCCACGAAATATCAGGATTGTGTTGCTCTAACCAGGGGAGTCCTAATATCATATCAATGTCAGACTGGTGAAGCACCAGGAAAGATATGTGTTCGGAATATAAAGCCCTAATATGTATTTCTAATGGAGTGGTGACTTGAGATATAGGTCCTTGTCCCACGGGGTCACCATCCAACGCGGTCACCTTCATGGCAGTGTGAAGAGGACTGAGTGGAATTTGAAGTTTCTCTACGATCCGGTTGTGGATAAAATTTCCTTCAGCCCCAGAGTCAATCAGCGCTGAACGACAAGAGACACACAGTGAGAGTATATCTCTACCAATAACCTCATGGATTTGGTAACCAACCCCTTTGTGAGTAAACTCCATGTGCTGTCCAGGGGTTGGTGCCTTGTTTTGTCTTGGATTAGAGCGGCATTCTTGAAGTAGATGGCCGCCTTGACCACAATACAAACAGAGATTATTAAGGATTCGGTGCTGTTTCTCCTCTCGTGACAAGCGGACGGAGTTGCATATCATGGGTTCGTGCATCGTGGGGTTCTCTTGGGGAAGGCTCAAATGAGAAAAGTTGCTTCGTGGGCGTTTGGGGATTTTGGTAGAGGTACGTGATTGCAACAGGTGTCCCAGTTTGACGGCCAGGGAGATTAGCTGATCCAAAGTTAGGTCATCATCTTTACTGGCTAATTCATGTAAGATCTCTGCGTTCAGTCCCTGTTGAAAGGTTACTAAGAGGGCTGCCTCGTTTCAGCCACTGCTCGCCGCGAGTGTTCGGAACTCTAATGCGTAGTCCACCACAGAACGAGTTCCTTGACTTAGCCGCGAGAGAAGTTCCCCACTAACCTTCCCTTCATATGGATGGTCAAAAACCAGCTTAAACTCCCGGACAAATTGCATGTACGACAAACTATGTAAAGTATTCCAACTAGTGGTAGCCCATTCCAGCGCTTTCTCTATCAGTCTAGAGATCACAAAAGAAATTTTCACCTGATCTGAACTGGGAGGTGAATTATCAAAAAATACTGAGCACTGAAGTAAAAAGCCCCTACATTTATCGGGGTCTCCCCTATATTTATCTGGTTTACTGACCGGGAAAAAAGTGGCTACAGCCTCCGTTGATGCGGACGGAAGAGCAGACGTGTCCGTCTGATTAGCCAAGTTCATCCCCTGTTGTAATTACCAAAGGGGAAAGGCAACAGATGTAGTCAAAAACACGATTCTAAATGGTCAAAATCACAGTGAGACAAACAATCACAAGAAGAATGCGCTCAGTAAGTTTTAGAGAAAACAATACCTTATACTGACTGATTGTCAGAGCCAGGCTTAAATGCTCAGCTCTAATGAGGCACATTCATCAAAAGTCTGGGGATTGTGAGCGCAGATAGGTGCGTGTGCCTGAGTCCGGAGTCACATGATCTCCCAGGGTGTTCTGGGAGTTGGAGTTCACTTGACGAGCTGATTGCGTGACAACTACAGTGTTTCATTTTTCACCTATGTATGTATTTTCTGAAAGAAAATAAGTGAACAGATCATCATACAACATAAAATATGTTTTCTGTAAATGTTAGTCCACAATTTCTATTTATTTGTTCAACATATTGGAAAGAATGTGCCATAATATTTACACAGGCCACATTTTATAATTTTATTTATTATGTTAAATTGAACAAACACGAATTGCGCATTAAAATGTGCAGACCTGTGTTCTCTGTCGAGGATCTGTTAACTTATTTTCAACAAAGCTCTCCAAACATTTGCACACAAGTGTTATTTAATTTGAACCAAATACTTTTTATTTAATTACACTCAGTACTTTTTACTGAATTACATTTCCAAAAGAAAAAAAGCATTCCTTCTAGTTTATATCAATGTAGAATTGAACTACAAACAACTATTTTGTATGCCAGATACTTCAAGAGATGAAAGTCTGAATTTTTTTTTTCTGAACAGATTAACATTACTCCATTATTTCCAAGGCCTCCAACCTTTTATTTCTTAAAATGAAAACACTCACTCTGCATTTTGCTGATTGTTGCAAAGAACTCAATGTCTCTTCCCAGCCTGGGTGTTTTCACTATAGACTTTATAATCATTAATGCTTTGATTAAACGCCAGTAATTCCCCTCCAGAAAAAAATATATTTCACAAGTTTGCAAAAACCATGTGCTTAAAAGTCATCACATTTTTTTAATCACATGTGAACATTTTCACATGATGGTGTGCAAAAAGCACATGTTTACAATTAGTCCCACAATTGTTCACAAGACAGCGTGTTGTTCACAACAAGCATGCAAAAAACATTTTTGTAAAACTTAACCCACAAAACAACTTGTTTGTTGAATAAGAGTGTCTGCTATAAGAGTCCGAAACATCTATGGAGTTCAAGAAACAAACAGTCAGGAAAATGGAACAAAATCTGTCTCAATAAATGTTTAAAAGCATCACTGAATTGATTGATAAAGTAACAATTAGAGACATTTTCTAAACATTAAACTAACAGCGCCACATGAAGTAATCGTCATTAAATATGTAATACCACTTTCATTGAAACTGCCATTAACTAGCAACATAACAGGAGGAACCCAAACTAGCTTTTCATGAAGGCAGCGGCTACAAAAAGCCAGGGAAACATTAAATGGCTGGTCAAAACCAAGGTCCTTCAACCAAAATACTAACCTACTTTCTTCATAGTGTGATCAAGACTGTCAGAAAGGTCCAGGGTACAATTGCTTTTTACCTTAGACATCACAGAGTCTTTATATTGAGATACCTAGATGGCTTGTAATGAATGGCTGGCCTTCGCATTCCAAAAAACACAGTGTACTGACGGACTTTATGTGTCACTGCCTAAGAGCTATCTGTTAGGTCTTCTTTGGAAATCAATAATTCAAGAAAAATTGCTGTCATCAGGAAATTCTGAAGAATCAACAGTCCCCAGGAAAAAGTGTAGCCACATAAGTGGGAAGATGAAACCTGAGCGATCACTTCTCACCAAATATTTCTCTTCTGTGCTCCTGTGATATGTGTGATAAGTGATATGATGATCTTGATGAATTTGTAAGATTTGACTGAGAAAAAGTGCTTTGTGGTGGATGATGCTTGGGAAAATCAGTTTTACTCTTTATTAACAAGTTTCTATTTTTATATTCTATAATCTGGAATTTTGCTGTTATCATAATGTTTTAGCTGTTTAATGTTTTGCTTGTCTCCCTGTCTAAATGACTTTTTTTTGTAACTGTCATTTATAGAGATAATAGGAGTAGTAGCAGTATTATTATTACTCTTCTTATTATTATTATTGTTATTATTATTGTTATTATTATTACAAGTACAACAATCCAAAAAGAGCTGTGTGCCGCCTATATTGTGATTTTGGTCCACTACTGAATGTCTTATCAACAGGATTTCACAATTGTGCAATTGTGCATTTCACACGAAGCAACCTGCCTGAGAAGATTCAAACAGATAAAGTAACCTGGGGGCAGTGTAACAAACTTCCTTAACCTGAAACTGTTCTAGCTAAAATAACTAGGCTTCAATTTATTAGTTTGAGTAAACTTCTTCATTCTCATCTAGATGCATGGGAAACGAAGAAAACATCAGTTTGCCTGTTATCTGAATGATTTACCTTCTTACACCACATTGAATTGCACTGATTCATTGAAGGTTCACATATGGTTCATATGGTTTCCCACTAACTCTCAGCAGTGGTTCTGTATTTACTGAGAGATGAATGATCCACAAGGCATAATATAACCTCAAAAATTAGATACAGTTCTGATGCTGAAAGTATGCTGTCTACACAATGTAGAATGTTCCAGTGTTCCTCTGTAATTCCTAGAAATCCACTTTAGTGACTGAGTGACTCAGTTTTACCCCTTAAATGGACAGGGCCCAATATTTATGGCTCATTTCTGGAGCCTGCGAATAACTCAGCCAGTTGGCTTGATGTTGTAGAATAATAGGCCTTAGTGTGATAAACATGGGGTTTTAAGGGGTTAGTATATATTATTAAATATATATAGAAATATTTGATAAAAGAAAGATGAACAAATAAAACATCTGACCGTAAAACTTCTGTCTGTTGAGCCCAGTTGGAGCAGGTTTTCTCATTGTATTCCAACCTGAGACATTGCGCACAATCACAGGGGAAAGCTGGCTGATACATGCATGCTGATAAACCACCTTGTGCATGTGTTTACCCATGGCTGCCTATCATTTTGCCTTCTCAGAAGCCCCTTTTGCAATCAAATGGCTTAATATGGCATTTTTCAGATCATTTTCTAATATAGCAAGACCCAAAATTAAACAAGATACTTCATCAAAATTGTAATCATTGTTCTTGTTGAGTTATGAAGAAGCAAATGTTGATGAAAAGTCTTTCCTTTAGTTTATTTAAACCAGACATTCTGTTGGTTCAATACAAAATTTAAACATGAACAAGCATGAAAGGAAAATTGCTCAAGAAAATCAGTGTGTGTGCAAATAACAAGTTTCATGTTTTCCTGTGAATTGCTGCAGTAGGGCGGGTCTTTACGCGTAGAACCTCAGGGATTGGTCGACCGCTATCCTGGAAGAAGTTCAATCCTGTGAGTAACTCAACATCACTGATACGTGCCTGATGGAACCACACTAGGTCCTCCACCCAGGTTGACTCCGCTTGGTTGCTCTGTGGTCAAAAACGTATGTCTGATTATTTCAGCAAATTAAGATTCATATGTACCATGTGCTCACCATACAACCATTGCTTGTTCATCAATAATAATGTCTGATGGTGTGATCATAACATTGATAATGACGTGCAGAACTAAAATATTAAATTCACAGAATACATTTGCAAAGGTTTGGGTGAACCTGGTCAAATAACTTCTTTTATTGATTAGCAAAAGATAAGTTCATCTACAGGTCACCTAAATATGCACATTTTCGACTAATTGTAGTGCACAGTGTATTTGCTGGGTGCGCAGAAGTGCATTCTCTATAGAGGATGTGTTCATTAAATACATTTAGAAAATCGTGACTGGAGACTTTCGCCTTCAGCTGTATCTATTTGAATGTGTGTTTAAAAAGACAGAACTGACGTTACAATGCTTTGGAAAAGAGGTGTCGGGATGAGATGTGCGTTAAGTGGTAAAAGTCTGACATATCTGAGTGACACATTAAGTACGAGTGCAACACCAATTGGTCTGATGTGATCATTTGAGCTTGGGGCTGCACCAGGCCTTCCCTTGTGTTATGTAGGTTAAACTCTTCATTTGCACAACACTCAGCCCTCAAGCAGCCAAAGAACACACTGTGCTGCAACTGGTTTCCCAGAAAAACAGCTCCTGGTAGTAGATTCAGACTTGAAAACACTTGCATGAGAGATCAGGGCTATTCCATGTCACATCACGTGACAAGAGGGAAAAACCCTGCGGGAACCAAAATCAGGAATGCAAACAAAACTGCACGTCACGAAGTGAAATTGAAAATAACTAGTTCATCTTTAAGGTTCAATGATTTAAAGATCAAGTTGAGTACACTCTATTTGCCAAAACTCCTGTTGGCACTTTATGTCTACAGCCCCTCCCTCAGCATAAGCATTGCCACACAAAATAATTTAACTATACTCAGGCTGCAGGACTGTAGAGCCTCTATGAGGAAAAGTGTGCTTCTGGGACAAACTGCAGTTTTCATAGTGTTCATTCAGACAGTTTGGTTCTTGGAAGCAATGAAAGGCGGAATATTAAGAAAATTCTAATCTTTCACAAATGATGTCACAACGGATACTGACTTTCATAGACATTACATATATACCAGCACACATTTATATATACATACATATTAACAACCACTGGGACACACATGTCCTGGCAACACCTTAGTAACCACCTGGGGAACCATAACAATGGCCTAGCAACACCTTAACAACTACCTGGGATTCTATAGCAAAGGTCTAGCAACATATTTAGCAACCACCTTGAATGAGATAGCAATGGCCTAGCAACACCTTGGCAACCACCTGAGATTCTATAGCAAAGGTCTAGCAACACATTAGCAACCATCTGGGATACCATAGCAACAGCCTAGCAACACCTTAGCAACCGCAAAAAAATTCTATAGCACTGGCCTGCCAGCACTTTAGCAACCACCTGGTATACCATAGCAATGGCCTAGCAACACCTTAGCAACCACCTGGGACTCTATAGCAAAGGCCTCGCAACATCTTTTTCAACCACCTGGAGTAACATTGCAATGGCCTTCCAACACCTAAGCAACCATCTAGGAGACCATAGCAATGATGTCCTGGGCAAAACAGCAATACCTTAGCAACCACCTGGGATACCATGGCAATGGCCTAGCAACATCGAAGTAACCATCTGGGATATCATAGCAATGACCTAGCAATACCTTAGTGACCCCCCGTGGGATTCTATAGCAAAGGCCTAGGAAAATTTTAGCTACCTCCTGGGCTAAAATAGCAACATCTTAGTAACCAACTAGGACTTCATAGCAATGCTTTTGTTATGCCAACTCAAAGTTCTTTCATGAACTTTTCTTTACAATGTGTTTTGTTGGATTACTGCTGTTTTCAAATCTTTCTAGTGTCCTGGTATTGGCTGGCTGTGTATTTGTAAATATGCCATCACATATTTTTTCACTTTTGGTCAAGCTGCCTGTTTTGTTGATTTTCTGAGTGAAAATAAATGAAGATGTCCTGTACTGACCACACAATTAAAATGGTGTCATTCTGACACTTTCTATGCATAATTTCTATTTATTTAGTTTAATGTAATAGAAAAAAATAAACGTCCCATATATTTTGCGCTAGCCACATTTCCAATCTGTTAAATTCTGCAAATAAACTGTACTTCTGCATCAAAACTTGTCACTTGACAGGGCCACCTAAACCTGTCCATCTGACTGTATAATGGATGAGTTGGGAAGACTCAGAGCGCTGTCCCTAGAAAGAAAGACAGAACATGGATTCTTAGGCTATGACTGAGAGGCATGGACCGTGACACTCCTCAGACTCAGACTTTTGCATCTTTGTTTAATTTTGCTCTCCAGAATGAACAAACAAACCATGTGTGCTTGAGCAGGGAAGTCACAACAAAAATGAAACAAGGACTAAGGCTGCCAGTTTCATGGCTTTAGTTTTAAAACACAAAGATTAGGAATATTTCAAAATCTGGGTTATTGAGGTCTTTGGCATAGAGTCCTCCATAAATGTCCATAAATATTTGAGCATCATAAGCATCACACACACAAGCAATATTCATATAATGTAGTAGATCAATGGGAGCTCTATGTGCTACAGACAAACGTTTGAGGAGATGATGAGATATATGATGAGATATATATCTATCTATGTATATATATATATATATATATATATATATATATATATATATATATATATATATATATATATATACACACACACACACACACACACACACACACACACACACACACACACACACTACAATAACCCATGTTGTATTGTTTATCCTAGTCAGACTTGTAGAGATGTGACCTGAGAGCAAAGTCTCATTGTTTTTAGACTAAAAGACAGATTGTGATGTGTCACATTACTCAATTACACTTAAATTAAGTCGATTGCTGTAATTTGTTGCTTTGTACCACGTCACCTGCAGCACTATGCAAAAAGCAAAGATGCCCAGTCTTCAAAATGTGTCTAGCAGGCCTTCATGTTAGTACAGGGACACTAAAAACATTTGCATTCCTTTGAGATTTCATTTGAGTTTAACATTAATCTGAGCAGACAGTTCTGATCTAGAATTTGGGAATAGGTGAGAGAGATGTTATTCTTTGGAGATGAAGAGGATTACATGGCATTAGAGTGATAGAAGCAACAGCATTTTGCTCTAGTTCTTTCAGTTGTGTGGGAAGTTCTCCCTAAACTAAACATTTTCAAGGACTTTTGATATGAAACAATCATCACCTGTGGATGCTTTTGATTTCCCACAAATTTTTGTGTGGGTGTGCATGTATGTGTGCATACTTACCATGCAGCTTTCTGAGTTGTCAGGCCTGTGTGGTAATATGAAACACATGGTGTATAACTCCCCCACACACACACTCACTGGTTGGTTTGAATCCAAACAGGTGGTCAGTACGGCAAAGTAATGGGTTGGGATGGGAATCCGCGTTCCTGCAACAAACCTACACACACATATGCACCAGGTACTGAACTCAAATACACCATTACTAATCCTGGCCTAACGCTGACCTAGAGCCTAGCCCTATGCTTTATTCTGAGTCTGTGCGCTTTTACTATCTGGCATAATTAATAACTAATAACTATAATTAATAAGGGCAACTTGCTACAACACACATCTGCATCTGCTTAACTGGAGTTCTCTAGAGAGGCTTCTCATGCTAACATGTGTTACATTGATGGACTAACAATTGCTGATGAGTGCACCATCATTCCCTATTCTGAGCTCCAACTTCACAAGGCATTGAATTGGTTTATTCCCACCTACATTTAGCACAAAATTTTTCATGGTTGTTCCCAGATGTATATACTATGCCTGACCCTGTGAGTTATGCTTGATGCATTTTAAAGTGACAAGCCTTTCATTACAGAAAAACCTTCAGTGTGACGGACAAGATTGAAGAGCTACACGCAGCAAATGCAGAGTTTAAAGGAGTAATAAGCAACATTTATGAGCAAAAAAACCCCTCAAAACGCTACGTATTAATGTGATTTGTCATTGTCTTTATGGATCTTTCATAACATAACTCAAATGACTCTTATGACATTTGGCAGACGCTCTTATCCAGAGCAACTTACAATTTGATCATTTTTTACAGAGGTAGGTGAAGGCAGTGTTAGGAGTCTTGCCCAAGGACTCTTATTGGTATAGTGTAGGGTGTCTACCCAGGCAGGGAATTGAACCCTAGTGTACAGCACAGAAGGCAGAGGTGTTATCCACTACACTATCCCAACCCTGAAAGATTACTTTGTAGGCTTGTATGAACCATTCTATCATAATTATGTGCGGGTCCACACAAGGACAGTACCGTGGTTAGATCATGTGTCAACAGCGGGGGCAAACTTGCTGTAGAAGAAAAGATTTGCATGCTGATTGGTTAAGACTGCTAAGACTATGCTAGTCACTTGCTCACAGGTTTTTCAATGGAATACGAGACAGGTGAGCTGCATGTTGCTTCATATTGGATAGTAAAAACCATGGAGGATCATCATTACTCTTTAGAAAAGGAAACGACAGGGAGATGGCAGCAAATAACATTAGGGTGTGTAAAAAACTGCAAAATAATTGGAGAGTACCATCGGCAAAGAATCAAAGTAAACATCAACAATGTTATGCCATTTTTTTTTGTGTAAAATAAAATGTATACCTATGCGTCAAAGTGGTATTTTGCTGCTATCGCACATGCTAGTAGCGTTCCTGCTACATACTGAGCACATGCTTTGATCAGTCTGTTGCGAAGTGACAGAAACCCAGACGCTAGCGGATGAGAGGTTAGACGGTTTAATCGTTAACCTAGCCAAGGCAACAAAAAGGGGCAAAATACAAAGGAGTCATCCAAGTTCAGGCCAAATGTCCAATAACGAATCCAATCAACCAGCAAAAGTACCATAAGGGGAAAGGCAAAAGACGTAGTCAAAAACACGAATCCATCTCCATGCTAGCCAGCTGTTTCAAGTCGTTCTACCTCTTTCTTTAAAACACTGCTTTTATTTCATGTAGTGTTTCGATCTGGCCATCAGACATAATAATGAAAGGCTTGTTATTTGAAGCTGTATTACATTTGATGCCACAACAAGCAATGACTGCACATGATTGCGTGACAGGCAAAGTCACACAGTGTTAGGGCTGCCTGAAGTAAATAAATACCGCATTGGGTTTTGCCCGTGTTTTTCCCCTAAGCTGAAATTTCAGTGGACTTCAATGGATCAGTTAAGGACAAGTCCGAGTCATGAACTGGTCAGCATGTGACTTGAGTGCGACTCAAGCTCGAGTGTCTGACTTGCCTCCCCGTCTCTGAGTCAGGGAAAGTTGATATGTCTATTGGCTGGATGCTGCACTGTAGTGCTTATTGTTGCGCTTACATTAGTGCTATCATTGTCCTAAACATAAGAAGCCTAAGAATGTGTTCCTAGTAAGTGGATATTTAGTTGGGCCTTAAACAAAATACAGAAAATAAGAAAAAGAGTCAGCAAATATACCTCACAAGTTGAGACTTCAAGTATTAAGTATTAATCAAGTATTAATACGTGAAAAAATCCGGGACAAAATATCACACATACTCCTCACAAGTGTAGAGATATACAAACATATAAGCCCACACAGATACATCACCAGAGTTCCTGAGCTCTGTATAAATTGCAACTCAACAATCTACATGCTGATAAAATAGCTGGTGATGCTATGAGATGCAGGACACATACTGTATCTGATCGGCAGCGCCATTGTGGTTATAGTAAAATGCAGGTCCAGTCACCACGTTGATCCCATTATACTGGGAGGAATACTTCAGCAGTAAGACTTCCTGAAAGTACTGCCATATTTCTGCAGAATACACACACACACACACACACACACACACACACACACACACACACACACACACACATATATATATATATATATATATATATATATATATATATATATATATATATATATATATATATATATATAAATACACAAACACCACACTTTCTTTAACTGATTTACATAATTGCTGCTCAGTGTTTGATGTATGAGGAAGAGCATCACTCTCAGGGAAGTGTGAAGGGATGACTCACTCTTGAACTCTGGGTACACTGGAACTACATTACTCAGAATCAGTCCATCATAGTGCTGTTCGGCTGTGCTGTTTAGACCTGCAACACACGCGCATACACACACACACACACACACACACACACACACACACACACACACACACACACACACACACACAAGATATATATCAGTGGCAAAAACCAAGGCTGTGGTAAAATATATTCAAAAGGCTCTTCAACAGGATTTTCTGGCCCATCACCTCCTTAGCATCTGCAGATTTGTATATTTTTTGGTCGGACTGATAGGGACAAATTATTGCTATACAGGTTTGCTGTAACCAGTAAACACTGCCACAGTAACATTTTGTTATCCTCTCCCACTGCCCTGGAACAGCTTGCAGGGCCTTGTTTCCTCAATGATTTGGAACTGCTGAGTGCCTACAATCCGGAATATAGGAAGGAGATGTGCGGAAGGCACTCCCACTACAAATTAATTACGAATATGTGGCAATCTCATATGGCTCCCCCTAGATCCCCCTCTGTTCTCATGAATGAAATGCTTTACATATGCAAATGGAACGTGATGAAAGAATGACAAAGATTTTTGGGGCCTGCATTTTTTAGAAGCGTGTCATCAGTAGTTTCAGTACTGTGGCAGGCCTAATCATGTCTCTCTTGGAATGAGGATACATCACGTGCGTTTGTGTCACTTAAGCAGATACTCAGACTGATCTCACCTTTTATGGCAGAACTAACGTTAGTAGAATGGCATCTTTGGCTGGAGAGGGCTGTTAAACCCTTCATGCTTTTTATGGACCAAAGAAATTTGTAATACTGTCAAGCAATTGAAAGCTTGACAAGCATAATTGCATAATAATGAATTTCAGAATCGCTTACCGACCAGGCTCAAGCAATGGTATAGCAGACTTTCTATGGTTGTGAACATGTCCCACAAAGTAATGCTTCTTTCATTAATGTGGCTCCTGTACAGTGGCATATAAGTGAGGAAATAAGAACAGCCCATCCAGAGGATCCTATTAATGGATCTCCTAATAATCTAGGTCCCCATTTTTTGCAGATATCAGCTTCTGAGGTTGGCTCACACATTGCTGGCTACTGGGCACCTTGGCATGGTGCTCACCACACATCTCCTGACTGAAAGCTACTGTTTGCCCTTGTTACCCACGAATGTTCACACCTATATCTAATAATGCTCTCTATTAAGACTCCCAGCTGGTAAAACTTGAACTGCGCCCTGTGCCTAATAAGTGCTTTGTCTAGTTGTTTTACCGTTAAGTAAGAACTATTAGGGAGAATTTCCCTTACAAAGGGAATGAATTAAGGGTACAACATAAAATTCTGCAGAAGTTTCTTTTAGCAATGGGAAAACGCTGAGGGTTTACTGCAACCCTAATTCCAATGAAGTTGGGACGTTGTGTAAAACATAAATGAAAACAGAATACGATGATTTGCAAATCCTTTTCAACCTCTATTCAATTGAATACCCAACAAAGACAAGATATTTAATGTTCAAACGGATAAACTTTATTGTTTTTTTGCAAATATTCACTCATTTTGAATTTGATGCCTGCAACATGTTCCAAAGAAGTTCACTGGAACTTCTGGAATTGGGGTTGTATTGCGACTTATTAGGAGGGCATTCTTTCCTTCAGTATATAACGCTGGCAATCAGGATTTACCAGTGTGGCAGTCGTGGTCATCTTCCAACTCACCAGCTATTTATACATTTAGCGATGGTCAAATTTGTCCCCTCTCAATATTTTTACTGCTTGTAATTCTTTCTTTCTCAATTTGCATGTCCTATTTTCAATAAAAATGACAAAATCTCCATATCTTCAGCTTTTCATTTTGGCCAATAATCTTATAGGACGATTTTCCTTACCTTACATTATCCTAAGGGAAGTGACAGTTAAGGAACTTTATGCAATGGGTGAAGGATTATTTGAAAGAGAACTCTAATTTTTCAAGCGTTCCACATAATTAAGTGGGTAAAATGTCAACATAGATAGATAGATAGATAGATAGATAGATAGATAGATAGATAGATAGATAGATAGATAGATAGATAGATAGATGGGTCATTCCACTAGAATGGTTCAAATTGGACTTTGACATTTTCAAATTTTTTGCTTAAATGTATCATTGATATACCTCACAGTCAAACGTAACGGGGTTGAGTGTGACGGGGTTGTGATTTTTGCACAAAATGGCCGCTGCTCTACATACTGTATACCAGAGAGAGAGCACATGGCATGCATGAGATTCAGAATTAGCATATAGTTTTGAAATAAAAAAAACTTTTTTTATAAGTAATAGTTTTCTATCTTTTTTTCATGTGACGGTGTTGAGTCACTGAGTTTGGCGACCACAATATCACAAGATAAATGACCAAAATTAAATAAAAGAAGGAAGCCACTTGCCTGTCTTTGCTGTCCTGTTGTCCAAAAGACGTGATGTCACTTCTTGATGTATATGGATCATATGGATCATACCATTGTTTTTGTGGGGGAGATTCATTTGTGTTACGGGGTTGAGGGGTTACTTAGGTACAGAACTAAATAATGTGATTTTAATAAATAATTATCAATTAATTTTGAAAAATAATATCACAAACAATTAAACACAGACAGTTGTTTAGGTTGACATCAAAATATATGGACTTTTTTATAGTTGTATTTGGTATATTCTAAGTATACTTTCGTTGAAGGCCATGAGGGACATGACAAAATAGGTGGTGTCAGCAAAAATAAATAAATAAACAAAGTTCTCATAAAAAGATCAAATAAAAAAAAATACACTGTATTAAAGGAGATATTTCAATGTATGTGTAAAGCTGTTAAAATATAGATTTTTGTGACCCAGTAGATAAAATACACCTAAAGAGGAGATGAGGACTCAAAATGTGTCATTTCCATGGAATGACCCAGATAGATAGATAGATAGATAGATAGATAGATAGATAGATAGATAGATAGATAGATAGATAGATAGATAGATAGATAGATAGATAGATAGAGGAATTCCTCTTTAAGGTTAGTTTGATAATCAAAGGAAATGTAAGGATGTACGACGATTTCACTTCAAGAAACCTTTAGTAAACCTTTAGTATATAGGTACTATATAGGTAGTATATATATGGTACATCTAAGTGTTTTTTTATATGTGCAACACACTTGACCTTAAGAAATACTGAAGGGTAATCTTCGAATCTTCGAATCAAAATTCACTGAGAAATGCCTAAACAGGCCTCACTTCTCACAATTAAGCACATGCAATCTCCATAGACAAACACTGGCAGTAGAACAGGCTGTATTAAACAGCAAAGTCACTGTAAACAATGCTCTGTTACCAGATGCCACTTTTGCCACAAGTAAGGTTGTAAAATTTCTGTCCTGCTAGATCTGCTCCAGCCAACTGTGAGCACTATTATTGTGAAACAGAAATGTCCAGGAGCAACAGCAGCTACGTCACGAATAGGTATCCACGCAAACTCGCAAAGCAGGGCTGACAGATGCTAAAGCATGTAGCACATAAAAAATGCCTTAGACATTACATAGTTCTGAACTGCCTCTGGAAGGAACATTAGTACAGGTACTGTGAGTGGGGAGCATTATTGAAATGGATTATGAACACACATTTTAGACAATGATATGCTTCCAGCTTTGTGTCAGCAGTTTGGGGAAGATCCTTTCTTGTTCAAGCATGCCTGTGCCCCTCTGCAAAAAGAGAGGTCCATAAAGACATGGTTGAAGAGTTTGGTGTGAAGGAACTCCTGTGGCCTGCACAGAGTACTGACCTCTGAATAAGAAATCCACTGAACACCTCTGGGATGAATTGGAACTGTGGTTGTGACCCAGGCCTTCTTGTCCAACAGCAGTGTCTAACCTCACAAATGTTCTTTTGACTGAATGGGCACACTGCAACATCTTGTGTACTTGCAACGGTTGGGGTGGTGCGGGTGGGTAGGGGTGCAGCAATTGGGTAGGGCAACTCTATTTTAATGCCAATTTGGAATAGGATGTCCAACAAGCACATACAGGTATGATAGTCAGTCCACAAGCAGGTGTCCATATAATGAATATCAGAAAGAAAGGACAGACTGCTATTACAGAGATTCTTGAGTATCACCTCAGAGACAGGGTGTGGCTTCTTACTAAAGACCTGAATTACTGTGAAGGATAAACCAGGAGACTTTTAGCATACATCGCCATTGCCATGTATCAATGAGCTTTTTTGTTTCCTTTCATAGACCAACGGTTCCTGATGCCTCTCTGCAGATCCATTTCTGTCTATGGACAATTGACGGAGGTCTGGCTTACACAATCCATGCCTTCCTGGATTCCCACCTGCTGGAGAGGCACATCTACTGCCTCGTGAACTGGGAAGGGTTTGGCCCAGAGGAGCAATGCTGGGTTGCTGACATTCATGACACTTCAGTGATCATGATTTTCCACTGGGTCATTCCTCGGCCGTTAATATTAGAATTATTAGTGCTCGTCATCCCTGGCCTTCTGACCATTGACCCTAATTGAGGCACCTTTAGTCTATATTTCCACATTGCTATCGTGGACTGTTTAAACCCTTCTGAATGGACCTGTTAAGACTTGTTTTTGACTTCCCTTTGCGCTTCATTCTATTAATAAACTCAGCACTTCCATCCCCAACTAGCCTCCCGGTCGTCACACTAAATAATACTAAATAAGAATCTAGACTCATCAGTCCAAGAAAACCTTACTTCACATCTCAGTGTTTTAGTGTAAAAGTTCTCTTTTTAGCCTGTCTCCTTTTCTCAGTAAGAGCTTCTTGACAGCTACACATCCTTTCAGACGCATAGCGCTAAGTTGTCTATTCACAGTGGAAGGATGGACAGAAACACCTGTGGAGTTTTTGGTTCTAAAGCAAGAGTGGAGCTTGATTTTCTCCTCTCTTTCACAGGTGAAAGTTTAAAGTACTGGTTATGTGATGGTGAGGGCTCTGGTGGTTTACATGGTCTTACATGGTTGTTAGGAGTCCTATTTTTGTCCTTTTCCTTTAATACCTTTGTGATCTCCAGTTTTGATGTTCCCATTCCTTATGAAGGTGGATTATCTTGTATCTGTGGTCTCTGACTTTTGCACAGTATTGTATACTGACAGTAAAATTGAATTGAACTGACTGTTCTCTGCAGTCCTAGTGGAATCTCGGTGGCCTCGGTCAGCCAAAGCACATATAGTAGTACCGGAATGCACCACTGTGAATGCTCACACACAAAAAAGTTATAGGGGTGGCTATGGTTTTCTTTCAGTCTAGGAAATAAAGTTGGTGATCCTAGTTGCACATATAGTGGCTCATACAGGGACTTGGGCACTTTAACTGTATGTAAAATTTAACAAAGTTCTTTAGGTTATATAATACAATACTTAACAAAAAAATGTTTCAGAAAAAAATTGCAAAAAAAAAACAAAATGAACCTAATACATTTTTGAGCTTGGCACAAATGTTGCTTTCTGGATCCACCATGTACAATTAAATCACTATGACATCGCACTCTTTTTAGTAAGCATGTATTATAAAGGTGCCAAAAGTGCACTAGTGTTGCACAAAGTAATGACTTAAATAACACTATGAACTCTTTATTTCGGCCAGGGCTACAGTGACGTATTCTGCCTTTAGTGGAGTCAAACTGTGTGGACTAAGATTCATTAGCTTATCTAAAATATACAAATGAAGTATTTTATTCAATCAAATATTGACCTTGGACACATAGAAACAGTCAAAAAAGGGCAAAGCCCATTTCTGTTTTTTTTAAAACACAGTGTAATGAATGTTACACTATATTGTATTCCTTCATCCTAGTGTTAATTTCCCATTCAGAACATGCTGATCAAGGTCATGTTTAAATTATTTTGTTACTTGATCTGTCCAGCATTTAAACATTTGTTCTGAAAAAAAAAATGTGATAGTGAGACGACAATTAAGCTTTAACTATTTAAATATTTTTCTGTGTTGAATCCAAAAAACATTGGGTGTTCAGATAGTAGAGTATAGTAATATAGCTTTGGTACTGAATATTGTGATGCTTCTATTGATATCAGTGTCAAAGTTCTGGTATCCGGTAACCCATGGCTGTGCATGTGTATATGATGGGGAGTGTAGTACATACTGGGTGGATACAGGAAGGCATGCGTGATGTTGTTAGCATTGTTATACTGGTCACAGGTCGCACTCTGATCCGCTGGGACTCTAACATCAGGCCTCAGACAGTCTTCAGTCACTGCTGGCAGTGAGCCAGCATTGTCTCCAGCCTAAAAAAAGAGACACACACTCACTTATAAACTTCATACATGTTTTCTAGATATATAACATTGCAGTAGAAGTCAATGATGTAATGAGGCATAAGTCAGTAATGCCTATTTGTGCCATTGTATGAAATATTATGTATGTCTAATATGCATATATACACTCACTCAGCACTTTATGAGGAACATTTACAGACTGTAATCCATCTGTTTCTCTGCATACTTTGTTAGCCCGCATTCACTGTGCTCTTCAAAGGTCAGGATGCAATAACAATGCAATAACAAAATATAATAACATAATATCTTACTTCTACAAAGTCAGTACCATATATGGGGCAGTCGTGGGCTGGAGGTTAGGGAACTGGCCCTGTGACCGGAAGGTTGCCGGTTTAGTCCTCAGTGCTGACAGCACATGACTGAGGTATCCTTGAGCAAGACATCTAACCCCCAATTGCTCCCCGGGCTCTGTGGATAGGGCTGCCCACTGCTCCGGGCAAGTGTGCTCACTGCCCCCTTGCGTGCATGTGTGCATGTGTGCATGTGTGTTTTCTAGTTTGTATGTGGTGTTTCACTTCACAGATGGGTTAAATGTGGAGGTGGAATGAATTTCCCTGTTTGCAGGATTAAAAAAGTATCACTATATATATATATATATATATATATATATATATATATATATATATATATATATACACTACTCACAAAAGGTCAGGGATATTTGGCTTCCAGGTGAAATTTCACGATTAAACAAAATGTACTCTAACCTTTACAGGTGAACTTAATGTGACCGTCTCTAAACTTTTGAATGCACATGTCCAGCTGTTCAATGTTTCAGTACATTTTGCACAACTTGCTGTTTTCTAACAAGGAGCTTAATGGCAAGGTGATGGTGGTGGTGTTACAGTGTGGGCAGGTGTGTCTAGTCAATACAGAACTGCCCTGCACTTTGTGAATGGTAGTGACCCAGTAGCCCATACTACTGAATATCATTAATCCAGTCATTGTGCCTCTGCATGAACAACACAGGCCTAATTTCATCTTCATAGACGACAATGCTCCAGCTCACTGAGGTTACATCATTAGGGAAAGGCTGCTGGAGAGTGGGGTACCTCAAATGGAGTGGCTTGCACTTTCTCCAGACCTGAATCCCATAGAAAACCTATGGGATCAGCTGAGTCGCTGTATAGAGGCTCGTAACTCTGCACCCCAGAACCTCAGTGACCTGTCGACTTGTGAACAGCACATCGTGGTCAAGCTGTGATTGATGCTCAAGGGCACATGACAAGTTATTGAGGCATCTGTTGTCAGAAGAAAACCTTGTATCTCCATTTTTGATGTTTTCAGTTTTTGGCATCATTTGAAAATACCAGTTGTCCTTCACATTGTGTGTAAAGTTCATGATGAATGGACCAAAAGAAATGACCAAAAATGACTTGGAAAAAATTCTGGTTCCATTGACTTACATTCAAAGTAGAGTAGGTTCTTTCCTTCTCCTGTAAAGTTACCATTTTGGAGATACAAGGTTTTCTCCCGACAACAGTGACAAAGTCAGATGATTTTTTTTGTCCTTAAAATGTACAATAACAGGAGCTGACATCAAATAGACCAGGGGCCAAATACTGTAAAATACTGTTCAAGGGCTGTTAATTTGAATGTCGCAAAGCCTTAACAGGTATACCAGTAATGTGTCTCATCCACTTGTACCAGCACAACACACACTAACACATCACCAGCATGTCAGTACCACTGCAATGCTGAGAATGATCTACCACCCAAGTAATACCTGCTTTGTGGTGGTCCTGTGGGGTCCTGACCATTGAAGAACAGGGTAAAAGGGGGCTAACAAAGTATCAGAGAAACAGAGGGACTACAGTCTGTAACTGTAGAACTACAAAGTGCAGCTATAGAGTAAGTGGAGCTGATAAAATTTATGTACAAACAAGGAGGTGTTCCTAATAAAGTGCTTAGTGAGTGCAGCTTATTCTGTGGAGTCATTAGCTCCCACATAATAGTTGCGCCTCAAAGCTAAACTTAACTGTTAACCAGTTGTCCTTCACATTGTGTAAAGTTCATGATGAATGGACCAAAAGAAATGACCAAAAATGACTTGGAAAAAATTCTGGTTCCATTGAAAGTCAGATGATTTTTTTGTCCTTAAAATGTACAATAACAGGAGCTGACATCAAATAGACCAGGGGCAAATACTCAAAGAGCAACCCCTCCCAAAACACGGAATTCTCACACACACTTTATCATCCAGTCACATACTCGTTCTCATCACCCATATGTTAACAATGAGCCATCGGAAACGTCATTCTAGTGAGACTGGATGAGACCACCTTTTACTGTAGGAACAGCTTGAATTCTTTGAAACATTCCTAAGATTCTTGTCAATGTTGACACAAGTGTGTCACTGTCATATTAGTGGGAGCTGCTTATTTGTGCTGCTGCTCTCCAGTTCAACCACATCCCAAAAGTTCTTTGGTGGATTCAGATGAGCTGACTGGAAGGCAACGGAAGTACACTGAACTCATTGTCACATTCACGGAACCAGTTTGAGATGAGTTGTGCTCTGTGACATTATCACTGTGAAAGTTACCTTTAGGAGATGGGAAATTGAGCAAACCTCAAATCCTAATGGGGCCCAACATGTGCATGGTCATGCCATATTAATGCGTGGGAACGAGATTCTAATGTGTGGCCATGACTTAGTAAGGGTGTGGGAATGCTGTTCTGTTTATGTATGTTTCCTATACAGGATGTGTTAACTTATTTTCACTTATTTAATCAAGTAAAACATGTAGTTTGGCCAGGGGTGTTAAAACTTGTTCAAATACAGTAAAAGGCCTACTTATATTTTCTGTATCTGTCCCTTTCAACACATAGTTTTTTCTAAATATTTTACTCATAAGTTATATTTACTGATAATTCATTAGGTAATTCACCTTGCTAATTACAGCCAATCATCTGTGAGCAGTGATGGTCAATCAAGAGAGTAACTGATGTCAGCTTAGAGTGACTGGAGAGAGAAAGAGATGAATAGAGTTGGTAATGGTGGGGCTCTCAAGTTGTTTCTGAGAATATTTTTTCCACAGCATTGAATACTTAGTGTAATTTTGATGTGTGCTCTGCATACTATGACTTTTGTGCAGAATAAAAACTTGTACCTGCTGGCATTGTTAGCAGTGTCAACTTGGATTAAATATGTAGTTAAACAAAAGGCTCAACACTAGTCTTGAAAATTATAATATTTATGTTTAGGAGGATTAAATTTACATTTACATTTCCATTTATGGCATTTAGCAGACGCTCTTATCCAGAGCGACTTACAAAAGTGCTTGTCATTACTTCAGAATATCTCATGTTAATAAAGGTCGACATAATTTTAAAGAGCTTTGCTCTAAATTGCTACCTGAAGTTATCTATGCATTGAGACCTAAAACAAATACAACAAGTAGAAAAATACCTACAACTCAACACAGAGTCTACACAACACTAAACCTGCTGAAAAAAAGTTTGTAATAAAATACAGTGAACAAAAAGAGGTGAAGATCTTTAATAGACAGTGTTAGTGATTAGATAAGTGTAGTGTAAAGAGATGGGTCTTCAGACGTCGTTTAAAGACAGCAAGTGATTCTGCTGTTCGGACACTTAGGGGAAGTTCATTCCACCACCTTGGTGCCAGGACAGAGAACAGTCTGGAGGCATGTTCTGATTGCTGGAAATTTTCATTTTCATTTGCTGGAAAACCAGGACTAAAGCTAAGCTTACAAATCACTGTGGGAAATCTATAAACAAGATAACAGATGTCAGCTGGTGGAAGGTTTTACTCAGGAATCTCAAAATTAAACCACTCCCTGAGCTGTTCAGATTTATTTGGTCTACGAAATGCAGCGAGAGTGTTCACTCAGTTCTCATGCACGTTTTAGTAATAGACAGTAGGTTTACTGTTAATGTTATGTGTTTTAGTATTTTTATTAATTGTGTTTGAATAATGTTTCATTTTCTTAATTTTAGCCATGTTTATTCATTTTCTGAATGTGCTCATCACTGAGTACCTAGACACAACGTCTCGTTCAAAATCCCAAAATTGCTACACCGCTCATTTATTGGTTGTGATGTATCATTTTTGGAATGTAGCGAAGTGCATACTTGCTTTCAGAGAGTTTTCACTTCATTGCAAATAAGTGTAAACATGCTCGGAAATATAAGGGTGTCTGGGGCAGCTTGGGGGTGGTACGGTGGTGTGGTGGGTAGCTCTGTCGCCTCACAGCGAGGAGGGCCTGGGTTCGTGACCCTGACGGAGAAGCAGCTTAGAGAATGGAATGGATGGGGCAGCTTGGTGACTGGCATAGTAATGTGTTTCTGAGTTGGGGGGATCCCTTTCTTTTTGACCCGCAAAGGTAATTTAGGATCATTTACAAACTTTGTCTACAACAGAAAAATCATGGCAACACTCATACAGTCTGATCACAGTTTGAGCTGATTTAATTGACCCAGAAAAGGTCCTGTTATGTAATTTGTAAGGAAGTTATCTGGCCTATTCATACAGGTCGAGGTAATGGTGTGTTTGTAAAAATTACCCCAAAATGCCCAGATTGAAATTTATTGGAACAAAAACCTGTATCTCCAAAATGTTAAGTTTACAGAAGAAGGATAAACACACTGCACCTTTAATGCAAGTTAATGGAACCAAGTAATTTCAGACTCTTTCTCTTCGTCCATTCATCATTAAATTTATACCTAATGTAAAGAATATCAAGCATTTTCAAAATAGATCAAAAACTAAAAATGACAAAAATGGGCATACAAGGTTATGTGTTATCAGCAGTGATATTAGACTTACACAAAAGGTGTGACACTCAACAACATGCTGCTTGTTACATTATCCAAAAGGCCTACTACTACTGAGGGGGCTCCAGGTTCAGTCAATCACAAAGGGTCATTTGTTTGGAGTTATTACTGTCAGACTAGTGCTGCTTGGTATTGCCTTAAAATCACAGATATTTTCAGTCATCACACAGCTTGAATGTAAATTGTGTACCTCCCTAGGAAAAAATGAATACAGCTTGAAAGGGGCTTTAGACTAGTTTATACTACTATTGGTAGCAGACAAAGAACATTTACCAAGTTCTTCTTATTAGAGAGAAAAGACAACTGCAAATAAAGGAAAATTTGGATGACTAGACATTGTCATACACACACACACACACACACACACACACACACACACACACACACACATACATACATACATACATATATACATATATATATGACAGTTCCACCTAGGCCCTCCCACTAGACAATCTATACCTAAGTATAAGCATAAAGAGGCTATGCTGTTGCCCTACTGTCAGAGGTCTTTCAACATTACCAGCAGGGCTCATGTGTGAACACAAGCTAACACAGGGAAAGCAAAGAAATCCTGATTATGGTTGGGAAAGCAGAATGTTCTGCTTTTACAGATGAGTTTTCACTTTCTGCATCAGCAGGATACTCAAGACGTATCACTCAAGATAAGCAGCAGAAAACAGTCCTTTGCTCATTTGGCTTCTACAGGCCAAAAGCAACACAAAAAGCTGATGTAGGAGAACTTTTCTATTTACTTTTCCACACGTTTGTTATTACAATCAAATTTTCTGCTATGCTAGGCAGGAATATCAGGGGTGTGCATTTTTTATGTGAGTAATAAATGTATGTGCTGTTGGTTTTTCATGTTGAGGATATCAAAACAAAATCCTGTGAAAGCATGCATCCCTGTAAAATACTGTTCAAGGGCTGGAAATTTGAATGTCGCAAAGCCTTAACAGGTATACCAGTAATGTGTCTTATCCACTTGTACCAGCACAACACACACTAACACATCACCAGCATTTCAGCACCACTGCAATGCTGAGAATGATCTACCACCCAAGTAATACCTGCTTTGTGGTGGTCCTGTGGGGTCCTGACCACTGAAGAACAGGGTAATAGGGGGCTAACAAAGTATCAGAGAAACAGATGGACTACAGTCTGTAACTGTAGAACTACAAAGTGCTCCTATAGAGTAAGTGGAGCTGATAAAATGGACAAAGAGTGTAGAAACAAAGAGGTGTTCCTAATAAAGTGCTTAGTGAGTGCAACTTATTCTGTGGAGTCAGTAGCTCCCACATAATAGTTGTGCCTCAAAGCTAAACTTAAACTACCTGTTGTTCTTTACATTGTTTATACATTTTCTGATGAATAGACCAAAAGAAATGGAACGATTTGGAACAATGTCTGATTCCATTGACTTACAGTAAAAGTAAAGTATGCGGTATAGATTTACTGTCTAAATAGCTGGCAACACAAGTGAGTACACCTCACGGTGAACATGTCCAAATTGTGCCCCAAGTGTCAATATTTTGTGTTACCACCATTATTATCTAGCACTGTGTTAACCCCCTTACACATGCACATAGGAGAGACCTTTTTATAACTGGCATATGAGGGCTCCTCTTTAGTGTTCACTCATGCACATTTGAGGTGGCCTGATCAAGCTGTACTGTCAGCTTACTGACATTAGCAATGTGGCACATTTAAATCTTACCTTTAAAAGCATTAAAGTAAATTTACACGTCGTTATATTTTATTAAAAACTCTGACACTGCAGCGTTTTGCCCCGCATGGCTATTTCTGCTATTTTTCAAACTGTTTTGAGCTGCGTGTAAAGAACTGTGGAAGAAAATCTGGAATGGTACACCAGCTGCATCCTTTGTGTGTGAGAAACTAAAGGATGCAGCTGGTACATCCTTCCAGACCCTCAGCCTACATTTGAAGGATCCAATAAAAAGAGAACAGCCTTCAGTGACATGCTGGCCAAGAAACGGAAGCTTTCTTTGGCTGCATTCTTCACTTTTTGAATTTTGGATATTCGTCTACTTTTCACATGTATCCTGCCTCTAAGCTCCAAACTTACCTCCAACAAGAACAGAAGCAATATGCATATTTTACGCAGTGATAGAAAATATGGTAGCACACAGAAAGCTCTAGTTCTACATAATAAAACAGCTAAAATGGTTTTATTCTTGCCAACATCAACTTGCACACAGTTCCTTTGGCAGCAGTTTAAAGTGGATGCCTTTCTTTCATTTTTGGGGCCTGGTGTCAGACCTGATGGGTTCGTGTTGTTGCGTCCTGTCGTTTGTATGTCTGTGTATGTGCATGTGTATATGTGCATTTTATTTCTCACCGGTTTTTCTATAGTAAATGAGCTCCAGAGAGGCATGTATATGTCTCTGCTGTACCCGCTGGCAAAGCCTTCATGGTGGAGAAGGCAGTAGTTTGACTGGGACTGCAGCACTCTGGGTCTCCCAAATGGCAAGTGTTTTCTCTCACTTGTAGCTACTGTAAAATACAACCATGCACAAAATACATATTCATCAGTGTACAATCACACATGACATTCACTCAAGATAGGACCCTAAACAATGCACACTCAGTGACATGCAGTAAAGTTACAAACAAAGCACAATCATCAAAACCTACTTTAAGCATATCAGCATACAGTCATATATCATTGCTGTTGGAAGGACACCTTGTATCTCCATTTTTGTTGTTTTTTTAGACATAATGTGAAAGTACCTGTTGTTCTTTACATTGTTTGTAAACGTCCTGATGAATGGACCCAAAGGAAACAACCCAAAATGACTTGGAAAAAAGTCTGGTTCCATTGACTTCCATTAAAAGTAAAGTAGGTTTTTTCCTTCTCCTGTAAAGTTACCATTTTGGAGATACAATGTTTTCTTCTGACAACAGTGATATAATACATGCTCATTTGAGTCTACAAGACGCCTCTCCAAGGGTTCTTTAGTTCAGAACATGGTTCTATACAGACACTTTCCATGTTAAAGGGTTCTTGGCATCAAGGGTTCTTCAGAATGTGCTGTAGATGTAAAAGGTGTTCTATGTAGTATTCAAAAGGGTTCTTTTATTGTTACAAGGTGGACATTATAACAAAAAAAAGAACCCTTTTGGGTGCGATATACAACAAGGCTCTATATAGAACCGTCTACAGCACACTCTGAAGAACCATCTCACGATGCAAAGAACCCTTATAATGCAAAGGGGTCTCAGAGTGTTCATGGTTGTTTATGGAACCATTTTCTTTACTAAAGAACCCTTGAAGAACCATCTTTGGTAACACTTTCTATGAATGTCATGTTTGTAAGCATCTATAAACACATTCATAACATGTTATAATGCATTTATATATATATATAATCTATAAAAAATGTATTACACTTTGTAGCCATGCTTATTATGCAATATGAATTGTCAACACAACAAATATCATAACAAATAAGAGCTCATAAGCTGTATTTGTCCTCTCTAAGTAAAGCATACTGTACTAAAGCCTCCTCCAGTGTTATGAGTCAAGTATGTACTGAAGTATTTACTGAAGGATTTACTGAAACACTAAAACATACAGAGTAAAGCACATTACAGGCTTCAAATGTCAGTGTACACCACCGTTAGCTTGGCACTAACAGCAGAAATTAGCATTACTGTAGTGTAGTGTAGTTGTTTTACAGAGTGAAGGTTTCTAGCACTTGACATTAGAATCAGTGAGGGAATAAATTACAATGCCATCACTCAACTCTCTCGCCTCTCCCTCTCCAGGCCTTCACTCCACAATAACTTCACACTCAGTATGATGTCACAGGGGGTTCGAGGGGGAGAGAAAAGCACATTGTAGCAGTAATTCTAGGCTGGACAGCCTGTTTGTAGCATCTGAGTATTCAGGACCGAAGCCCTGAAGGTGCAGCCCGAACTCCACCAGCACAGAGCAATAAAATATTAAAATCGTGTCTTTGTCTTTACTTTATGCTCTCCAAGGTAGGAGTTCTTTGGCACTGACAGTATAACACTTTATTTATAGCCATGTTTTTAATGCCTTATGAATGCATTATAACATGTTATAAATGTGTTTATAGATGCTTAAAAACGTGACATTCATAGAAAGTGTTACCCCATCTTTTTCAAGAGTGTACAGTACCATATTGCTAAGATACTGTATATTGCTTGCATTAAAGATTTATATCGAACTTAATTATTACTTTCAGCATCAGTCAGGTTGAGGCGAGAGTTGGGATTGGTGCCTCCCTGCAACAAACACAGACACTGTTAGATTACTGTAGAAACTCCTACTGTGAAGTGTCATGTCTTAATGATTAAAGGCTCAGTAACGGAAACCTTGTAGCTATGATTATACTGCTGCAGATATGCCATGCTGGGCTTAGAACAAAGGAACAAAAACACAAAGCTAAAATAGCCCATAGCCATTTCCCAGAATTTGCTATGATAAAAATAAGACCAATTGAACTGTTAGACATTAGCTCAAGTGATTTCTCATAGCATAGTGATATGTCAAATCAAGTGAGAGTGTACAGATATGTACTGAGGACATTCAGAGCTGTTGCATTTATTAGTGTTGATTACTGAATCAATCTATAGCCTAAAATGAATGAAATGACACAAGTCACGGTCTAAATGCACTGGCACGTTTGGAAGAAAGACATGAATAATAGGCTACTGGGCTACACAGAACAATAAATAAATAAATAAATAAAATGAACACTTCTGTCTCAGAACAATTCAAGGCAAATTCCACCATTTTTGTAAAAAATGTGTGCATAATTAAATATTTAAGATGTAATGCAGGTCACTCCGAATATGGTTTAATGTGAAATGATTTACTCTCGAGAAATTCACTGACTCTGAGTTGCTCATAGCTGGTGATGAGCCAGCTGTCAGCAATGTTTAATAACTCTAAAAGCTCCCTCACAGAACGTATTTACACATTACAAATACACTGCGCGATGCCGGAGACATTGCTTTGAGAAAAGTTTTGAGAACAAAGTTTTGGCCTAACACATATTTTTTAAAATGCATTCTTGGAGCAGTTACTTACGCAGAACATTGTGAGGCAAAATAGCCCCCAAAGAAGGTTAGTTTTACTTAATGCACCAGCGTTATTAAGATTACATTGAAAAACTAGTAAATAAAGCCTAGTAAATAAAGTTTCCGTATGTGGGTTGTAGACATTCCTGTCACCACCACTGTAAAGAAATCTCAGTTTCTCACAATAAATTATTTCACATCAAGCCACTCTGATTTACTGTGTAGATCTCAATGACTGGTTTATACAGAAAAATGGAGAAAACACTGTTTGTTTCCAGTTCTCATTGTTGTTCCTAACACCTGATGTTATGTGTGTGATGGCATGTGTGTGTGTGTGTGTGTGTGTGTGTGTGTGTGTGATTCTATACAGGAGTGTCATGGTGTCGTTGGGTGTGTGCTCCATTGTGTCATAGAGGATGTGTGAGTGAGCATGTCTAATATACTGTATGTGTGTGCCTGTGAGTGTGTGTACATGTGACCTGTGAGCCAGTGTGTTAGCGAGAGTGCTGTCATAGGAGAACGTCTTAGGTGATTGTTGTTCTCTTTTCTTACTCACTGGTGTTTGATGGTGTCACAGGTTGAGTTTAGTGTTTAGCTCTACACTTAAAAATGATGGTTCTTCAAGGGTTCTTTAGTAAAGAAAACGGTCCCATAGTGACCCATGAAGGCTCAAAGAAGCCGTTAGATTCCTCAGATTGATGGAGAATGTGCTGTAGATGGCTGTATATAGAACCTTTTCTGAAAATCGTTCTTCTGTTGCTATGATGTCAAGCTTTTAAAAAGGTTTCAAACAAAACCATCTACATTCTCCATCAATCTGAAGAACCACTTCACTATGCAAAGAGCCATTTAATCAGGCAAAGGGTTCTTTGAGTGTTCATGGCTCTATATCTTTAGAAAAGAATCCTAGAAGAACCATTATTTTTAAGTCTGTAGGCTGGAACCTTTTTTTTTCAGTTTAAGAATTGCTGTAATTTTACTTTGTCAACTGTTTGTCTAAATAACAGACCAGCATGGCTGTGCAGTTATCAGTGTGTAAATTTCAAATTCTGTAGCATAAATGGACATTTTGTAGCAGACAGAAACCATCATAAACATGACACCACAGTGTGAGGTGGAGTGGAGGGGCGCTAACATTTCAGGGAGCCCTCATGTGTCTGCTAGCTTTCTGGTTGCTCAGTTTTAGTTAGGCTGTAATAACTAGACCTGGAGTCTCTGCTGCACTTTGTTAATACTGTAATCAGCCACTGTTTACAGAACTGACTCTGTGTGTTTCCATTTCTTTCCTGAGTTGAACAGCTGCCCATCATGTGCGCCTGATGCTGTTGCCTCTACTGCCTTGAATGGGTGTCCACTGCTCGCCAGTCTTCTGGACTGGTTTGACTGCCATTGACTTTCATGCTGTACAACACTGTGCAAACCTCACCCTCATGAACTGACCCTCCTGATGCTTCTGCTGCTGCACAAACGAAAACTAACCTAATTAACCATTGCTCTGCCTCTTTTCCCCATTTTGTTCTATAATATTTTATACTAATGCTGTTTGCTAACTGGTGCCGACCAGAGGAGGATGGGTTCGGTCCCCCTTCTGAGTCTTGGTTTCACTCTTGCTCTTAGGGGTTTTCTCCTTGCCACTGTCGCCACTGGCAACACGCATGGGGGCTTGGACCAGGATTTTTCTGTACAGCTGATTTGTGACAACACCTGTTGTAAAAAGCGCTATATAAATAAACTTTGATGACTTGACTATGTTTACTTTTTCCCTAAACTCTTTAACCATTTTATCTGATGCATCTAATAACTGCTGCCTAATTCCTTGTGGTTATGTAACTGGTTATGTACCTGTAGTAACCGTGATTTTTTTTCAGGATAAACATTTTCAATGATACGTGCGAGAAGCCGACCCTGCAAAAACCTTAACTTTGACAGTGTCAGCTGCTTTTCTTTTTATCACACCAGCGATGCCACAGCCATCTGTCAGCAGGTATCCAAGACAGCACAACTTGGTATAATCATGCCTTGGGGGAGACCTAGCTAGCAGGTGGAATTGGTTATGGCTAAATTGGGGACAAAGAACAAAATGCTAGCTGCTCTTTGCTATCTGTGATCATTTAATGACAAACTGACTGACCAAAATGCTGACCAAAACTGAGCCTTTTTATGTTCACAACACTATTTTCTGCTCCTATAAAGTTTGCAAAGGTTTCTTGTAAGAGTGATGATATCAAAGTAAGCTAGTGACAGTGACTGTGAGTGAGTGATAGCGAGTATCTGAGTGAGACTGTGTACCAGTGCAGGGCAGGAACAGCCTAGCGGGTCAGTGGGCTCCAGGCTGGTCAGTGGGCACTGGCCAGGTGAGCTCTGCTCCAGCGGATACTGGGGCGAGTATGGTGGCGACTGTAGTATGTGGTTCAGGCTGCCATGGGTACCGTTATTTTCGGCTGGAGTGATTTCCAAAACATCTGCAGGAGAGGCGAGGTGAAGAGAGGTGAGTATACTCATCTGAACTGGACTGAACAGCTGTTTTGTACCATGAAATAATTCTTCGAAACCACAATTGGAAATCGGTGAAATAAAATAGACCGGTTTGACTCAAATGACTTTTCCAGCTGTCATCTTAGACAGTTGAATCACTTGGCATTTTATCTGCCCTTCATACCTGAATTTGCCATATTGTACCATGAATCAATCCTTCAAAACTGCAGCTGGAAATTTGTGAACCTGAGGTTTGACTCAAATGATATACCAGGCTCCCCTGTCTCTTATTATCTTAGTCATTTCTTAACCCTCTAATGTCTTCACCGAGAAAAAACGAATTATATATATATATAAATATATATATATATATATATATGTATATATATATATATATATATATTTTTTTTTTTAATTAATTAAGTTATTTATTTATTTTTTGAGCAACAATAGAAACAATTGGTGTTGTTTTTTTGACAAATATTTGAAAAATATTTACATCTACTGGTTGCCATGGCAGTTTGTGGCATATATTGTGACTCAGAATGTGCTCCACCAAGTGGTTGAGCAGAACAGTTTAATCATCAGCAGGAGACCTAACACCCCATCCTAGTCTTTTAACCTTAAAACCTTTTAACGTTTTGCAATATCTTCTCTGCAGCATGGGAGTTCTTCCCACACCCACAGACATGGAGAAAGACCCACTTAGAAGAGCTGAAGATAGATCTGTGTAATTCATCAGCCCTACATAAACCTTCATTAATTTTATCAGTAATGTATTTGTAATGTGTATAATGTGTAAGGGATTTGACTTGGTGATTCATATGGGATAAAGTTTCTGTGTAATTTCCCCAAATTATTCTTGATAGCTCAGACCAGTGCATCACAGCCATTCACATTAGCGTTGAAGGAAAAATGTAAACATTTGGTAAAGATGTCTGCAGAATGCAGGTGTTATGACATAAACAAAGTCATGCCGAGTGGTTTGGTGTGAAATGCTGTTCTAGAGAAACCTATTAAGACTTAAGTTAATAGTTTACAGTAGGGGTGATAGGAAATGTTTAGCCACAATAAAGGCTAAGTCATTACAGAAAATGGCTATGAATCTCTGCCTGAGCAGAAGAAGGAGAAGAAAACAATGTCTTGAAACCTCTCACAGCGCAGCACTGGCACCATTTAACAAGTTAAATGAGCCTGTTTTACTGGTTTAATGCTCTTCAATCTGGCATTAACAATACATTTCTTTTTGCTGCTCATTTGGACCCATTTGATTTTAATCTAAGCGATGACTGTCTTGACTACATCACTTTGTTCTGGGCTATGAGTGGTAATTTTCCAAAATTAATCAGATGTTTCATCCCATATAAACCAGCCAGTCACATTTCTGTCTAATTAAATTACTGGACCGCCTCTGCTAAAACTAATCCAACTCAAATAGGGCTTAAGTTGTTATGTGTCATGTCTGCAGAAAGTAAGTAGGAGGAGGGATATTTTCATGAGTTTTCACTCACCGCACATAAGATTATAGAGCTCAATGCTGGAAAACGGCTCAATTTCGGTCTGAGAGTGAAATTTGGGTCCATAACTCAGAAACATAGCCTGGGAGAAAGAACAGAGAATAAGAGAGAGAGAGACAAAAACAGACATACAAGCAAGAACTAACAACAAGACGTCACAGAAAGCACACACACCTGCATGCTGGGCTCATCATTATCATAGCCATGAGTTCCTCCAGTGCAATATTTGAGGGAACCAGGATACCTGCAGGCACAAATACCAGACAACACAACACTCTCAATCTTGCAGACAGGGAGGAGTTTGTGTGTAAGTGAAAGCAGTAAATGTACTGCACCTCTCGAAAAGCCAGCGAGGGTTGACCAGCACGCTGACGTCCTCTATGCGTCTGCTGTTGATATAGTGGAAACGCTGGGGCAGGTGATGCTTCAGGTAGGCCTTTATCTGCTGATCAGGTTTCTTACACTATAGACATACATATATGCAGTGTACATGCCTGTTACGTAAAAACAAGTCAAATAATATACATAATATGTATACTTTACATACATAAACACATAAACATTCACTGGCCATTTCACTCTAAAACCCGACCTTGGAGCTCCATCTTGCTGGTGTACAGTTTATGTCAGTCATCTTCTAGCCCTTCATCAATGTTCAGTTACTGACCGCAAATCTGCTCTTGGCTGGCTATTTTTTGCTTTAAACCACTCTCACCTGACAGTGACACAGACATGTGTAAAAACACTTCTGTGACTGATACACTCATTTCAGGCACAGTGGTCCCAAATCAGTGTCACCACATTGAGAAAGATTACCAAGATATCTGGTTACCTGTGGTCAAAAACTGACCAATGATGAATGGGCTTAAGGGGGGTTTAACAAAGTCTGTAACTATATACGGATGGACTGGGCAGACAATCCAAATGGACCTCATAAAGTAGCCGCTGAAAAAAAATAATAGGTATGAGTATCTGATAAAGAGCCCAGTGATGAAGGAGGTGTTTCTAATAAAGTGGCCAGTGAGTGGAAGCACAAAGTAGGTGTTTCTAATAAAGTGGCCAGAGAGTTAAAGCACAAAGTAGGTGTTTCTAATAAATTGGCCAGTGAGTGGAAGCACAAGACAGGTGTTTCTAATACAGTGACCAGTGAATGACACTACAAGCTAGGTGTTTCTTGTAAAGTGCATGCTGAGTATAGTTATACTCAGGAATGACAGCAACATCGCCAGGCAAACACACACTTTGTACGGCACGTTCGATCATCGTTCACACCTGGACGGCACAACTGTTCCTCTTTAACCCCAGTGTTTTCATTGAATCGCTGTCTTGATTTAATTAATCAGTCATTACCAAATCCTTCATGACTTTAATAGGTTGTGCTGCAGAAGGTTAACTCTATACCCCGAAGTGCTCTAGCATCAAAATCTGACACCACTGTCATGACTAAATGATGCTTAATTTGCTTTAATTGGTTGCAGCTGAGAGACTACTGATTCAGTTAGATGTCAGTGAGCTCACTGATGAAAGCGCTTCATCACAAAGGCCTTTTTATGGTTGTAAACTGATCACTTTTTCAAGAGCTCCTTCTGTTCACATGTATTTGTTGTGGAGACAAGAACAGTAAACATGCAGAGATGAGTTCCTCTTCAAGATTCACGTACTGTCATGTTGGCCACCAGCCCCGCAGCATCCACTGCAAACACAAAACACAAGTCAGACTTACACACAGACTCACTCTGTATAAGTGCTTATGTGTTAACACACTGTTTTCTTTTGCACAAATTAAACAAATTTTGGCCAATTACTTGCCACCTAGACTGCAGGAGATACACACATTTGATCATATAAATGAAAATAATGAGCCATTTTTTTTCCAATTGAGCCATATTTAATTTTTTTTCTGGGGCATTTTAGATATTAGTACCATATCAATATTATAATAATATTAGAAAAATGTCCACACTAAATTTGTATATAGCTGTTGTCCTTGTATCTCCAAAATGGTAACTTTACAGGAGAAGGAAAAAACCTACTTTATGTTTAATGTAAGTCAATGGAACCAGACGTTTTTCTAAGTCATTTTGGCCCATTTTCTTTAGTCCATTCATCATGAAATTCAACAAACAATGTAAAGGACAATAGGCATTGTCATATCATGTCAAAAACTGGAAAACAGTGAAAAAAGAGATACAAGGCTTTCTTCTGACGACAATGATATAATGCTTTCACTTTTACTGATGTGATGTGACCCGTTCCTGAAATTATAAAAGATGTCTGTCCAAAGTAATGACAGCGTATTTCAAACAATGAAAAAGAGGAAAGGAGAACAATGACTGAATGTCACATCAAATTCTTCTGAAACCATGTGGAAAACAAACCCGTAGCACAGTGAGCATAATCCTGTGTTCACTGGAAGACAGCAGTTGGCCTTCACACTGGGGTGTGTTATCTTTAACTTTGACTCCTTGCCTTTCTGAATGTCAGAGGGAGGTTTGTGGAACATCAGAGTGCTTCCCTGAACTCACTGAACTCAACATAAATGCTCTTCAAGAATAGTCTAATTTCCCATTTAACACTATGAAAATCTGAACTCCAGCACATCATTCATAACAACTGTGTGTGTGTGGGTGTGTGTGTGTGTGTGGGTGTGTGTGTGGGTGTGTGTGTGTGGGCAACAGAGACACTTACAGATGAACCCCAGGTTGAAATGACATCTATTAGGTGTGATGACTTTCATTTAAACGAGGTACTGATTTCAAAGTGTAAATAGAAAAGTCATTAGTATGTTGTAAGCTGTAAAGCTTTTTGTCTGAGCTTGATTTATGCGTTACACTGAGTCCTTTTACGGCCTTCAGTTTAACGGATGTATTTTAGGCTTGGTTTCTATGATGTCTCTGTTCATTGCCAAGGTGTTGCAATGTGGTTGCTATAGTACACAAAGTGCTGTTGATAGGTGGTTGGTATGCTGTCCCAGCTGGTTCCTTGGGTGCTCCTAACCAGTTGATATATTATCTCTGGAGGTTGCTAGGGTGTTGTTTGGGGGTTGCTATGGTGCTGTATACATGCACACCATGGTGAATTAGTGTATTTATTATTTATTTATTTATTTTAATTACATTTTCAAAACTCTTTTAGCATTTGTTATGTTTTACCATGTATTGTCTCAGCGCCTGATCTCTATATTGGCTCAGCTACATTGTAAATGTTTTGGTGGTGTAAGGGAACTTCAAGTGATGTCTTTGTTATATTTTACTCACAGGTCATTGTTTTGTCCCTTGCTCTGATTCGCCCGAGTGCTCCTTCATACACATACAGGTTTGATATGTCACCCACTATATCCTGCAGAACTTCCCTTCTGTCACAGCTGGTTTCCACCATGCCTACACACCATACAAACAACAAAGACAAGAAGCGGAAAGGGGGTTTGTTATTATGTTTTTATTATTCATCCTTTTCATCTTTCCAGATAAGGTGACTTAAATTTTCCAGGTAACTTTCAATATTCAACACTCTCACTATTAGATCATGTTGCAGATCAGATCTTTGCCACTGGCAATTTCAGTTCAGTACAACTGAACAGGACATCATGCTTCTCAGCTTATTAAAAGAAATGCCTCTACATCTCAATTCAATTGTAGAAACAAAGTAAAGAAATAAATACAACTACCCAACAGACTGAATTTTAGTCAACCAAGAACAGTTAATTAACTTGGGTTTATCCCATCTCCTCTTTCAGGCTCTTGCAACACATTGTTTCCCCCTAGCGGCTCTTATGGTCTTATAAACACCATTTATTCAAACTGCCTTTCCAAGTTTACTCTACACTGAATAAACAGAAACTTGGATGGAAAGTTTGCAAAATCATGTTCTGGAGGAAACAGCACTGCACTGCATAGTCATTGACCAATTGGGAGGCATTTTTTGGCAAACCACAGTCAAGTGATGCGCATGACATTCATTTGAAAGGTAAAACACTAACAGAAACAATGACTCAGACAAGCCTCTTTTTACTCATGTTTAACGATGTAGAGATATTCTTTTGTCTGGCCCATTGCTTATGTATTAAAGGCAGACAAAACTAGCATGATGGGAAAAATATTTTGTCTGGAAAAGTGGTCCAAGACAAAATTTAAGAATTTAAAATTTCAGCCTGTGGATCTCACATCAGGGATCTATGCCACATCTATGGACATGCCACAGAGCTGAATGTGCTTGTATGTAATGTAGTTGGGAAAGAATAAACTAACCCACCGTGATCTGCTAAAACAATGATGTTGATACACTCATGAAGATTGAGCTGTTTCAGGCCATTCATCAGTTGTCCAAGAGCAATGTCCACTTTTTGTAATGCACTGATCACCTGAATAAAAGCAGATCAAAGACAGAGGATATCAACACCAGATTTCACAGACTGTATCATTATATTATTTATGAAATTAACCCCTTAACAGCCCAGCCTTATTACATACTAAGTAGGGCTGGGCGATAAAATGATAACAATAGTCGCGATATAACTTTTCCTCAATAGAGCAATAAGAAAGGTTCAATACATTTTCAATATAATACACCATTCTTACACTTCCACAGCCTAGTGACAGCCCTGGTGGTGTTTTCTACTGCAAGGAAAGTAACACTACTCTGCTGTCGCCAGGAGAGGGCGCACTTCCAGGTTTTTCAACATTAGAGGGGGGTGGCACGGTGGCGTGGTGGGTAGCGCTGTCGCCTCACAGCGAGGAGGGCCTGGGTTCGATTCCCTGGCCGGGTGACCGGAGTCCTCTCTGTGTGGAGTTTGCATGTTCTCCCCGTGTCTGCGTGGGTTTCCTCCGGGTTCTCTGGTTTCCTCCCACAGTCCAAAGACATGCAGTCAGGCCAATTGGACATGCTAAATTGCCCCTGGGTGTGTGAGTGTCTGTCTGCCCTGCGATGGACTGGCGACCCATCCAGGGTGTATCCTGCCTTCTGCCCAAAGACTGCTGGGATAGGCTCCAGCACCCCCCCACGACCCTGACGGAGAAGCGGCTTAGAAAATGGATGGATGGATGGATAGAGAGGGAGGCGCAACGAGTGATTTTAGTGAGTGTTTAGTAACATTTGAAACGTGGAGTTATACATCCCCTGTTTGAAGCGACTGGTGGTCTGTTCTCCTGTGACCAAGATAATGATGAGATAAGTGGTGTAACTGTACTGTCCTACAGTGAACTCACCTCTTTCTGCACATCCTAAAAAGCTTTCGCAGCGTTAACTCACATCTGCTCATCAAAACTAAAGCGCTGTTACAGCACTTTGTCATATTTAAGTATTAGTGCATCGAACGTGAAAGAAAGAAGTGGGCTCATGCGAGTTACAGCCCTGAATTTAATTAAAGAAACCTGAGGAAGCTGGCTTTTTTTTTAGCAGCTGGCTAACTTGAAGCAGTGCTCCGACACTCGCACAACACAGCAAACTGATGATACTGTAGATCAAACAAGACACAAAAGCACCACTTTCAGTTTAAACATACCTAAAAGTAGGACTTTTGTCTGGTGTTAGTTATATTGCGATAGAATAGAGAAATCCAGTCATTTGCTAGCTGGTGTTTTAATACTGTGATGTGCTCTGATATGGATGTGGTAAGACGGATGGCAGTAACACGGTGTGGTTCACCACTGACCTACCGAGCCGACTAATGTTCCCTGTTCGTACTAAGTTGATCTTGTTGAGAAACTAGTTTAGCGCTGTTGTTAGCCCCTTGTTCAGCATTTGTAACCGGATACTTGAGCAATCATCACCAGACAGCTACAAATAATTTCTTTTCTTTCTTAAATTATGACTATTGCAAAAACTGCGGCCGTGCTTTTCCAGCTGATAAAAACAGCTAACCACAAACTTTCTCCCACTCTCAGATTCATGAGATGTTCCATTGTTTGGTGAGTGTTTGTCATGTTCTTACCACAAAGGTTAGTTTAAAATAATAATTAACCACCCAGGAGCAAAAATGTGCCTTCAAACTTGAAAGAAACAATGAGTTAACATTTATCGCCATTTGTATCGATATCAAACAATATGAATTTTGTTTATCATGATAACATTTTTGGCCATATTGCCCAACTCTAATACTAAGGCTTATTATTCAGTGACTACAGGGTCTTTGGTGCAAACTGGCTGAGCTATTCTTAGGTAAAAAGTGTGTAATAAAACTTTGGGCCTACTAATATAAGCTAAACATCAACTTCAGGTCACTAAGCTACATGAAAGTAAGGTATATAAGCTTGTTATATATGTTGTTATATGAGTATAGAAGCTTGTTTCTATGGTGGTGTTCTGACAAATTGTGCCACATTATCTATGCATAATATAGATCGCTCCGTACATAAAACCTCTTATATTTTGATAGCCTAAATCATCTCAAATTCTACAAGTTTTAAATCTACAAGGCTGAAGATAGCTTCTTATTCACCAGCTTTTTCAATACATTTTACCCTTCTACCCTAAATGGTGCAGCAGATGTGATTAGCCATCACAAACATTAGCAAACAGGACCAACCAATACTGATGTGATGGTTCTATAAAACAGCAAAAATAAGTTAATGAAATATTACTCAGCTGTCAAGCAGAAATAGAGCATCCTGCTCATACCATGCCTTTCAACTCTCTGTGAAGCTGAAGTCAGCTGCTTTCTCACCAGCTGCTTGATTGAATTTTCCCGTTCCACCTTAAATGGCACAGCCGTTCAGAATGACACTGCTGCACCATATAAAGCAGAACAGAAAAAATTCAAACAAGCAGCTGGTGAATGTCCTCATCAGACAATGTTACCAGCATTACAATAATAATTAGGATATTTTGTTAGTGCACTTAAGTTTGTAGAGCTTTTGAAATTAAGCTATGAAGAGATAAGAAAGATCTGCCATGTTTCAGACTGCGACCCTGTCTGGATTAAAGCGGTTAGTATAGAAAGTACTAGAAAGTATTAGAAATGTGCTAGTTTGTTTTATGGGTTCATTTATGTCACAAAGTGTGAGCTGCGGGCTAAAAAAATGCTATTACATGAAATTATATATATATATATATATGTATATATAAAATAATCCTAATAAAATAGAATTTTTATTGTCTCGATGGCTCTACCCAGTCCGATGCCATGTTCATTTTGTCATGTCTGTCTCTCCTGCTCTCCGTATTGGCTAATTGAACTTGGACCGTATTGACCATGACCCTGGATTTGCCCATAATATGTCTCGCTTGTCTCCGCACATGTGTCCGCTTCAACCTCGCTCCACGTTACATTTATATTTCTCAGGTAAATTTTTTGAGGTTTGTTGTTGGAAGATATGTGTTCTGTCCCTCGTTTTCCCTGTGTATTTAAGCCCTGTGTTTGCCCCTTGTCTTCGCTGGTCTTTGTTGGTGTTTGAATTGTTGTCTGAACTGTTTGCATTGTTGCTTATTCTGGTTACTGTGTGTTTGAATCTGCTTCTTGTTTATTGTTGGTCTGTCATGTCTGCCCCCCGATCTATCCGTGTTGGCTCTATGACCCTGGACCGTCGTGACCATGACCCTGGATTTGCCCTTAATAAATCTCGCTTATCTCCACATATGCGTCAGCCTCCTCACCCCCCCGTTACACACATTCCGTGGTTTTAGTCCTTTTTCACAACACTGTGAGCAAAGACTACAAAGACCATAGAGCAAAGACCACAGCATGGGTAATAAAATTCATCATACAGAGCAGATGTACAAGCCATAAGATTTTACATGACCAATCTAATGTGAAGATATGTTTTACTGGGTGACAGTAATATGAAACAGCAGTGGTGTGGGAGACTGCTAGAGCCTACAGTTCAGAAGAAATGAAAGTAGAAACCCTAAGGAATTTCCTGGGGAGCTGCAGGAAACAAATTTCAATTATACAGAAAGAGTGACTTCAGCCAAGTCGTTTATAATAATAAAAGACAGATTTGCTTGTTTTAAGATTGGATGGACCACAGCTTCTGTTTTCTTGGACACACCTCAGACCACTGTAATGTCCTTACGTTCTACTAAGGAACCATGAATACTGGATACCAAGTATTACTCAACAACATCTCCTGGCTTTTCACACATTTCAGGACTCAGGAGATAAATTCCTGTGGACCTGACTCACTAAAATGTGGTCAAAAATGTCTTTGTGGCTGCAAATCATAAACCCAGATTTAGCCCAGTTTTGTGAAATACACTGCAAATATCATCTCACCAACATTGTTTCACATTCATAAACAAGGTTAACTGGCCTGTTTTACCATTTTGTGAAAATATATATACGTTTTTACTATGCAAAATATAACACCTGGTCTGATGTTAAGTTTCCTCAATAAGAACACAATAATGTTTCTGTAATGTTTTCAAAGAGGTTTGGCCTCACATGCTATTAATTTACCAAGCATGCACACACAGAGAATATGCATGAAACACACATCTTGATCTGTTTAACCTGACTATCATGGCAAACAGTACAACTGTAGTTGTAGGAGTAATAAGACCTGTATATTTTACAAGTATATTACAAAATATTACAGCAATAAAGATATGCATTTCAATGATGATATCATAGTTTAGGGTGTTGTTGCCAAGCAATATTATGATCAAAGATTATTCTGTGAATAGCACAAAAGAAACCCAATTACTCAGCTAAAAGCCAGACCACTTTTTGTCAAGCACCAGGACCCCCTACTCTGTTATAAAGAAATTCTCTGCGTGGTAAATTTTTTTGTTCATCAAGGTACAAACAATGTAAATGTTTCCTCAAAGGTACAGCAGTGGTTTGAAGGTCTTATTGTGAAGTTTAATAGGTTTTTCCAGGTGAAAAGTACACCTTTCATAACTTGTAAAATGAAAGCCTGGAGACGAGACAGGGGGTATGGAGTCAATACAACTTAGAAAATAATTATTTTATAATATATTCTAGTTATGGTTCTTTCGTGTTCCCTGACTAAAAGTACTGAGATGTACCCTTGAAGGTACCACTCCACTAACTAGAAAGGTCCTGCCCAGTGACAGTTTCGTATCTCTATCTCTGAGCGTGTAGGAAATCTGGATGCCTTTTCCTTTACTTCTATTTTTGGCAGCGAATAGAAGCTCTCATGTGTGTGTGATTGTCTGTGCGTCTGCCCTATCTAGACCTATCTGTGAGTGTATCTAGAGTGTTTCCTGCCTTCCACCTAATGAGGTCTGGGATAGGCTCCAGCATCCTCTGTGACAGAGGATGACAAGCAGCTTAGATAATTAGATAATGTAAGTGTGTGTGTGTGTGTGTGTGTGTGTGTGTGTGTGTGTGTGTGTGTGTGTGTGTGTGTGTGAAAGAAGATCTCACCCCCCCACTGACTGGTCCATAGTTGTGCCCAGATTTATCCGGTTCTTCCATATATAACGTCATAAAATCTGGTCTGCAGTGAAAACATATATTCACACTTAAAACAAATGACTAAAATAAACACTAAAATTACCTTCATTAACAGTAACCTAATAAACATTATCAATAGGAACTCAAAACCCAATGTGACTGAATGGCTTTATGCAACGTGTGAGAAAATCATCATCATTATCAACATAGACTTCTAAACCTCAACCATATACCAGTGCATTTGGCCTTTGTCATGTTTATGGCTTTATCTTGTTATCAATCTAAGGACAGAGTCTGCCATTCTTTGACAGTAGATCGGTTTAAAATGGATATAACTGTCTGATAAGCTGTGTGACAGAGTATTAAACATTCAAGGTGTGGCAGTAACAATGACTTGGACTTACCGCTGATCATCAGGCAGCTGTAACCACTTAAGCACAGTGAGAATTCTCAGCTCATATGGAATTGTTCTGTAACACACACCAACCCACACACACACACACACCCATCAACTATAATAGTAGTAATAACAAATACACTAACTATAACACTGCCTCTGCTACTACCTCTACACTGTAACTCAGAGAACTCAAAATATCAAGATGACATGCAATAAGATGCAATAAGATTTCAGAGTTTTCTCACCAGATGCTCTTGTAGTCGTCCCTACTAGGGTTCATTTGTTAAACCACTTTTTTAAGGGGAAACTTATCTTACATTAGCCTGTGTTTACGGGATAGGCTCTTATCCAGAATGACTTACCGTCTAATCATGTTAGCTAATGCAATTTTCACACTGGGAGTGCATTGATGCTGGTTGCTGAACACCTGTGGGCATTTCTGACTGCTGACCGCTAGTTGCCATAGTTTTAGTGCCCAGCATTTCACCGTGGCTGAGATAAAGCTCAATTTCCACTAGTAATGGCAGAGAAAGTGTAGAGAGGAGAATTGTCACTCAGTAATGTCTTCTGAGTGTGTCAAGTGCTTGATGGCACTAATGATCGAGTCCAAAAAGTGGAGTAAAATCATAGCTTATCAATGCTTAAACATTTTTATATAGACTAATACATTTCATAACAGTTTTCTATGACTGTGAACTCGAGTTATAGAAGTTTAAAACGGCACCTCAGGTAGAGTCTTGACCTCAGTGAGCGCAAACCGCTTCACTCGGCCAATGAGCTGATCAGTTCGCCAACCAATCAGTATATGGTCGCTGTAATGCTAACCAATTAGCACTCATTCACAGCAATGCTAGCATCCTATGGCCCAAAGCTCATATGCTGTAGAAAAAGGGACTATAGAGCTTTCTTTGTTTTTTCTTTGCTATTTCAACATTTCATTTTTAGCCATTTAGCTCAATATAGCCCCATTTATTTAGCATTCACTCACAGTTGCCCTCAGGCATTGTGCATTCATGTTTCTGATATAACAAGAGAAATAGGAAGTGGCCTAAAGCTCTGATAATAGGCCCTTTTCACAAGAAACGGTAGTATGGTTGCCAAGTTTTTGATGAGGAAAATGAAAATTGTTCCACTGACAGCAGCCAGAACAGCACCAGCTTTAAAGCACAAACTGACTTCAGCGAAATGCTCACACAAAAGTTCTTCCCCTCTGTATGACAAAGTTTAATGCTTCATCAATAATGTATAAACCCATTTTTCCTCTGTTCATCATCCAACACCTCTTCCTCCTCCAGCCTGGGGTTTGATTCCCAGATGAGACAATTCTTTAGTCACTCTGAATAAGAGTAATCAGACTTGACGTCATTCTGGATAAGACTGTTTCATTCATTCATTCATTTAGCCATCTTCCTGAACTGCTTGATCAAGTTAGTGTCGCCATAGCAATACGGAAAACAAAGAATGCTAGATGACACAACAACTCTGCAGCTCATTCTGTGGAATCCCGAGCTGCTCCCAGGCCAACCTGGAGATATAATCCCTCCAGCAGGACTTAGGACGACCTCGGGGTCTCATCCTAGTCAGCCTGGTAAACCCCCACCAGGAGGTGTCCTGGGTCCTTCACCTCAACTGGCTCCTCTTAATGTGGAGGCGTAGCGGCTCTACTCTGAGCTCCTCCCAGATGTCTGAGCTCCTCACCCTGTCAAGTAGAGAGTGACCCTGCAAAGAAAGCTAATTTCTGCCCCTTGTATCTACGATATCATTCTTTGACTAACAGCTCATGAAGGTGGGGATGCAGACCAACTGGTAAAAGGAGAGTTTTGCCTTTGCCTCACAAGCCCTCTCCCCATCACTTGAGAAAAAGACCCTGCTATACTTAACCTTCTCCATCTGGGCAAGTCCTCTCCACTTACCTGCTTTATAGACACTGGGGCTAAATTTCCAGCTCTTTTATATATTTTATTGTCAGCTTAATGATTGAATAAATAAATGCTAAACAAATGAACCTTAGTAAGGAGCATGACAAATGTAGCTGTTGTCTCTCTGCAGGTTTTTTTTTTGCAGTGTTCTATTATTGTTATTATTATTATTATTATTATTATTATTATTGGTAGTAGTAGTAGTAGTAGTAGTAGTAGTAGTAGTAGTAGCAGCAGTAGTAGTATGTAAGGCCTGTAAACTATGAAATACAGAACTGTTCATGAACAAGTTTAGAAAGTCTAAAGTAAAGTATATTATATTCTTCTTATTATTGTTTTTTACATTGCATAGTGAGTTTGTCTTATTGAACTCAAGAAGATTCTGATAATGTGTACTGTACCCGTCAAATTTCTCATAAATATTTGGGAAGGATCCATTTATTTCTACGTCTGATCCTGGCCAGAAGAACGTTCCTGCTCGCAGGCCTTGATACATTGCTGTGTGCCAGATCTGAGAGAAAGACAGAGAGAGAAAGAGTGCAGACTTCATCATGTGCAGTGATCTACAATATAGAAAGAGATATTGTTATTACTGTCCATTCTGTATTTACAAAGAAAAAAAAGAATAAATGGTTAGCAGCATAAAGATAGCAGAGAATTTAACCTTGAAAGTAAAATTAAAAAAAAATCTTTATAAATTTGTTCATTTTTAAAGCTCAAAACTCATGTGAGCTTCCTGAAACAGCTGTAATACTAACAATTTGTGTGTGTGTGTGTGTGTGTGTGTGTAATGCTTACTGGTTGTCCCAGGTACCATCTGGGTTCGGTCTTCTCTTCATTGGACAGACTGAATGAAGCATCAAATACAGGGTCATACATGCTGTTATGCACCAAACCATGCGACTCAGTGTAGAGACCCTAGTGGTAGAAAGAAGGTTTCTGTCTTATACTGCTCTTTACCATCATATTACTGATGGATGATTTTGAATATATACACCCTTAATCAATAAGTAAATACATTGAACATATAATCAATAATCAAATAATAAAATGCTTAAAGGGAATATGTTTCACTAATAGGTAATACAGGATGGATTAGGCCCTGCTCTGGGGCTTTCCAAAAGCAGATGACCTTAGATGACCTTACTTGCAGGTGCGCTCTCAGTGAACCTATATAAGTCCATATGATATATGGTCCAGTAGGGCCTTGTAGGATCAGATAAACTGGTACAAACCAGCTGAAACCAGCTTTAAAAAAAAAAAGAATTGTTGTACGAAGTGGACTTATGGGAGGTCGATTGATGGGGAAGTTTTTGAATGGGGTCTAAAAGAACATCAAGTTTGAGGTGACATCATAACAACCCTGATAAGCGTATGTAAGGCGGTGTCTGAACACTGTACTGGCTCAGTCGGCCTCTTGAGACGTGCCTGCCATCTGATGCTGGAATAAAGATCCACATATCAGGACATTCAGCAGACCCGCCTCTAACTAGCAAGCATGACGTCATCAAGCCGTCATCAGTGAGTAATTTGGCTCACCTAAAATCCTGATATTATCGCTCCTCTGTTTGGCCTTCATATTCCAACAAAAGGTTAAAACAGCCAAAGGATTCATGCATCAGATCACTCATCAGCCTCTCCCTCACCAACCAGAGCGATTTCGTCCACCTGTGACCATCCATCAGCCAGCCATCCAGCTCCAAAATCACCCAAACCCCATTCGCTACTGTTATATTGCATCTCTGCTTTTAGCTTTCATGTTATAAACAAAGGGCTTTCAGTTTATACTGTTTTTGAGTATTAAAAATATTTGATATTAAATTTGCAACTCAATTTGTTATTAAAAATAAAGTTCGTCTTGCTATGTATCAGAGGTTTACTCCAGGCTAACAATTTCTGAAAAGATATCTACAACTTGTTTTCAAGATCTCTATAATTTAATTTTTTTTATCAGAAATCACATGTTTGAAATATCAAACATGTCAAATTTCTGGTAGGACTGACATGTAAAACAATGGCATATCTGAGTAGCCCAGGGTCTCCTGAAAATAGCAGCATATGGCTATGGAATACTTTATAATTGCAATTGTAACTGAAATTGACCCAAAATACCAAAGAAAAAAAAAATCCCTAAAATTTTAGATTTCTAAGAGTTAATAAAGTTATTGACATAATCACACAGGCACTAAGAATCAAATGTACATTAGGACGTGTATATTATCCACAATCACAGGGCATAGTTGAACATCAAAATGGAGTTCTTAAGTCCAAAATTGCTAAGCTGTGTGGAGCAAGCGCACAGAAAATGAATTGGCTTAGCGTACTAGCACTAGATTTAATGAGCATGATTACCAATCAAACCACTCATGAACAGACCTCTCATGAAATGTTCACATGGCGCCCCATGCCTGTAACATATCTCTGAGGACATTTACATTATTTGGCTGACGCTCTTATCCAGAGCGACTTACAGTTTGATCATTTTACACAGGTAGGCCAAGGTGGTGTTAGGGGTCTTGCCCAAGGACTCTTACTGGTATAGTGTAGGGTGCTTGCCCTGGATTGAACCCCAGTCTACAGCATAGAAGGCAAAGGTGTTACCCACTACACTAACCAACCAACCTACTAGAGAAAGGTGTGCAACTGAACAACCACCAGCACAATAAGAAGAACACGTCTGTAAGGATGATGCCTCCCGAGAGCCTAGACTAGTGGAAGTTCTAGACCAAGAACAAGAGCCCAAGCCTGCCGAGAGACACCAATGGCACCAATGGACGGTGATGATGTGGCCTCAGACATGGATGACTGAACTGAGGAAACATAAAAACACAGTCATCAACCTCCTTGTAAGGGTCCAGCCTGTGCCACCAGCCACCAGCAACGGTGAGACGCCACAAGAACAGGGAACTCCCAGAAGCCCTTGGGCTGATTAAGCCCAACCTGACACACTGTGGACTCCTCTATTTAAGGCCTTGGCAAACAACAGTCCTTTGTCATACTTTTGTAACGGGGTGACTATTACAGTACAGCCCAGATGGATATTTAAACAATAGCGAAAGGGAAAAGAAAAGAGAGAAATTGCCCCAAAGCTACTTAAAAGCCCAAAAAGAAGGCGTAATCAAGGAACGGCTCCCAGCCACACAAAAGTGCTTGCTCCACAAAGCTGACATGAGATACAACCTCCTCGCTATTTGGAAAATGACGCACATGCACACAATCAGATCCAGGACTCTCACGAGAGGATGACCAAAACTGTAATAATCTCTTGTGCGCCAAACCTTGACTCACAGCGTGCACTGTGAATAATACTATCCAATTATTAGCCAAAAAGTTCTTATTATCCTTAGCCAAAGGATGTTCTTATATTTGCATGGGGGAAATAACAACTAGACATAAGAGTGACATTACTTGCAAGAAAACAAACCAATACTAAAGTGGATGAATTATATTTAGTACAACCAACAAAGGTCCATGAATCTCATCATCAAGGCCTTAGGACTGTTGGGTCAGCATTTAGATGCTACTTCTCAGATGGCATTACAAAATTGATTCCCAATTGATATAAGTGCTCCTGATGAGGGCGTCTGTGCTACATTGCAATGCATACAGCAGCAGAAGGTACTTTTATGAAAGTAATGGATCAGTTAAGGGCACTTAGGAAAGAGACGTGGAAAATACTAAGGGTCCTTCTCTATTTGCTGGGGGACAGTGTGAATGGTTATTTTCTAGATATGATTTTATTGGGTGTTTTTGTGATTTTTATTTGGTTTGGGGTGTTGTGTTATACCCTTTGGTGTGCAGCATGATTTGTCAAAATTGTGGGGAATATTATGGGATATTTTCCTGCGTTACATATTTAAATAACTCCTGCGTGACTTGTCATGTTGCAGCAGCTCACGGACACCTAACTAGGGCTGAGAGACGAACTGGTGACCGCTCCTCAGCCCTCGCCTGGCCCAATCCACGTAACATAAAGTTACTGGGGTGGAAGAAAAACATCGTGGGCCGACCAGAGACACTGAGATTTGCTGTGCATTGTGCTGTTTTGCTCACTGACTATGCAAAAAGCTCACCAGACTAATAATTGAGCTACTAAATGCACAGTGAGTTTAGCAGTATGATTTGCACTGCCAAAAGCTTCCCAAAACACAAAGGATCATTTACATAAGTGAATGGTGACTTTGATTTCTAATTATTTTTTATCCAATTAATTTTTTTTTCATTTGATTTATTTTGCTGTTGACTTTGACTTATTTGATTTTACCTTTTGAAATTTTCATTTTATGAAATTTGATCGTATTGGTTTACTATTCAATATTTACACTATATATTCACAGTTCAGACACCATACATGCTCTATATCATTAACCAATCATAAAGTACATAACTCAAGTTTTGCAAAGAGGAATGAGGAAAGATTTGACTTTAACTTTATTGTGCATGTCACCCAGACAATTTTTTATTTTATTTTATGTGTCCACATGTGACCATAGCTCTAAAAAATGAGTTAATTATTCACCTCTAAACTATTCAACCCTAGACAAACCCCATATCTACATGCTTTTTCAGCCACAGCTTACCTTACAAAGTAGGATTTCTCAGTAAACTGGACAACTGGTCAAAGCCATTTTGTCCTTTCAACAAAAATTAAACCCCATTTTATATCCACTTTACCATCTAGGCTGTAAATATGTCTCAGTATGTGCTAATGTACTAGTGTAGACTAAAAAATATGAATGAAAATGCTCTACTATACACTTTAGCTCAGCTATAACTATCTCAAGCAGGAAACAAAGGTAGAATAGTTTCTTGTAAAATGTCTCTCAATGTTCGATTTTTAATATCGCTTCTCATTCACCAGCTTCTTCTTCGAATTTTCCTGTTTCACCTTAAATGGTGCCTGAAACTATGTTCGAATGATCGGTAAAGCATTATGTTACTGCAAAGGAGGATTATTTTATTTTTACCTAAAAATCGAGTTCTGCTGTGGAGCCACAACAGGGCATTAAAAGAGCCAGAGACACATGTTGCCGACCCCTGCTCTAGTTGAAAACAGCATAGGCTGTTCTGGGCTACTTTTTTGCTCAGCAGGGAAGAGAATAGGTCTCATTCCCCAGCCATTCCTAAGAGGAAATGTCTTCTTAAAACCCACTTATGTAGTTTTTATGAAGATTCTGACATTCACAATTGTTTTCCTATTTGGGATTTGTTCTCAGGTTTCTCAAGAACAGAATCTACACAAACTTAAGAGCACAAAGGTGCAAACAGTTCTGTGGTTTAGGAACACGTCATCAATCTGACACACTTTTTCTTAGGAACTTTTTTTAAGGACACATTTAGGAAAAACTTAGGAAGATATTGGGGAATGAGGCCTGACCTTTATTGCACTGAGAAAGTGTTTATTAGAACCCAATTAGCAGTTTAATAACCATAGAGTTGCTGTTGCTGTGTGAGTTTTACTAGATGAACATATGCCTGTAGCTGTCTCACCACACCAGTGTAGCAGCTCTTGAGGGTATATTTTTATAGGCAACAACGTTAAAGTTTTACTGAGACACACACATATTCTTCCTCTTAGACAACTTACCGTAACAATGGAGTAGTGGTTCGGAAAAGTTACAGTAGGGAACACAGGCTGCATGAAGGCAGTAGACGTCCCACATGTTCCTAACGAAGACCCAAACCATACATGTATAATTTAGTTGTGAATGTTCAAATGTATGCACTATGGATGTTAGTGTATGTGTGTGGTATATAAGTGCTCACTTAGCTTGTCCAGCACTGGTATGAGAGAGTGCCACGTCTGCTGATACTCTGCTCTTAATCCATCCAGAGAGATCAACAGCAAAGGCTGCCTCTTAAAACTGAGAGGAAAAGAAAGTAGAATACAACACAATAATAGAATAAAACAGAACATGATAGAATTCAAACAGAATAGAATTAGAATATAGCACATTAGAATAGAAAAGAAAAGAATAGCGCACACAAGAATAGAATAGAGCACATGAGAACAGAATTACAAAGGAATAGAATAGAATAGAATAGAATAGAATAGAATAGAATAGAATAGAATAGAATGTATAAACCAGTGGACATTATTACTTGGCTGGACATTTTGGGGTGGTCATGTTCACACATTCATCCTCAACCCATGACTTCACTCCTAAGAGGGGAAAAGCACAGATCATGGTGAAAAATGTGTGTGTGTGTGTGTGTGTGCGTGTGTGTGTGTGTGCGCGTGTGCGTATGTGTGTGCGTATGTGTGTGTGTGTGTTGATGTCTATGCCCGTATAGGTTGTCCATGAGTGTCCATGCATTAATGTCTCATTACATATCTTTATGTGGGTGACAATATGAGTGCATTGTGAGTAACTGAGTGATTGTAACCCCCATCACTCCTCTGCTATGTTGTATACATCAGGTTCCTGTAGCTGCCTGCATCTTCAATATTAAGATCTAAAATTTTAGTTCTTGGATCGTACCACCTGGCCTTCTAGCAATAAGTATGAACTGTTATGACTCAGTGCTCTTAGCTGTACTTTTGTCCATTTTGTCAATTTTTCCAATTTAAAATTCTATACATTTTTGGGGGGGGGTGCTAATGAGGGTGCAATGGCGCTTACTATGCTCGAAGGGACCTTAAACTTAAAAAGTTTGAAAACTTTCATACACAAGTGGACAACACAGGTGTAAATGATCAAGGGCGGAGTCACAAAACAAGGGGGCAGGACAGTGAAGAATCAAAACAAAAAGCACAATACTGGGAGGTAAACACAAGCAGATGGAAGACTGGGAGGGGCCAATCGTGACAATGGTCCATATTTTTACTATAACTTAACTCACAATGTATATGGATAAAGCGAAATGTGGACCATCTGGGGGCTCTGAAGGCTGGTTTCAGCACACAATGTTAAACTGGTAGATATATGCTTCTATTATTTGTTAGATATGTTAGCCTTGTAGCTCCAGTTCAAAACACAGTGGAAGGTGGAAATCCTTTTTGTGTTTTATTGTAAAGCACTTTTGTTTCAAATGTGCTATGTAAATAAAATTTACTTTCTTACTTACTAAAACTGCAAAAATGTGCACTGGTAGTTCCTGTTTGCTGAAATTGCTTGGTGGGAATGCTGCTGTTTTCTGCTCCATGGTGTCACTAGTCTTTAATTTTATTGCATTTTGTGTTGGTACACATTGCTTAAAATAAAGTGCAACCACAGACTTTCAGAGGCTGTTTTGTCTCTCACTGGATTCTCGAGACACATCAGTATGGCTGAATAGTAACCTTACTTGTTTGTGAAGTTTAAAAGTTAGATTCATGCACTCAGGTATTTTTATTTTGTGTAGCACTTATATTCCACCACTGACTCACCGTTGCAGATCATGTTGTAATTAGTGCAACAGTCTCCGGCACTCAGACAGTCAGCAGAGCAGTGGCACTTACTGCCAGAGATACGCTTTTCTCCACAGCGCAGTGCAGTGCACTCCCAGCTCTCAGCTACAAGAAGAAAGTAGTGATGCACAGAAATGAATCTCAATTCTGCATTAACATTTGTCACACGGGTCGTCCATCCCAGCACTTACTTGGTTGAAGACAGATATCCTGGAAGTCATAGCAGCAGTTGTTACTGGCAATGCACTGCGCATCACAGTGGCAACCCTGAGTTTCCCTATCATAGGGCTCAAAGCACCGGTTCCGACAAGACACTGGCGCTAAGAGAGAACAGAGATGAATTAACTGAAAACTTGAGCTAATGTTCTAATCCTATGTTCTATTTCTAATCAATGTTCCAATAACAAAGGAGAAACTGTAAAGTATACTGGAAGAAAGTTACCAGTAACTATGTTCTACATAAGGTCAATAGACAATTCCTTCATGCATTTTAATGAAAAATTACATTCATTTTAAATGGAGAACAATTTCTGTCTAATCTGCAAAAAAACATTTGCAAGTTTTAAAGTTTCTGTATGATGATCACTCTCTGGAGCTCAGTGAATTCCAGTGTGGTACCATGATAGGATGCCACGTGTGCAACAAGTCCAGTCGTGAAATGTTCTCACTATTAAATATTCCACAGTCAACTGTCAGTGGAATTATAACAAAGTGGAAGTGATTGGGAATGATAGCAACTCAGCCACAAAATGGTAGGCTATGTAAAATGACAGAGCGGGGATCAATCACTACAGACCTCAAAAGTTCATGTGGCCTTCAGATCAGCTCAAGAACAGCGTAGAGAGCTTAATTGAATCGGTTTCCATGGCTGAAGGATTATGGTGTGGGGTTGTTTTTCAGAAGTTGGGCTCGGCTCCTTAGTTCCAGTGAAAGGAACTCTTGTTGCTTCAGCAGATCAAGTTTGGGAAACAGTTTGGAGACGGCCCCTTCCTGTTCCAACATGGCTGTGTACCAGTGCACAAAGCAAGATCCATAAAGACACGGATGAGTGAGTTTGATGTGGCAAAACTTGACTGGCCTGCACAGAGTCCTGACCTCAACCCGATAAATACCTTTGGGATGAATTAGAGCGGAGACTGTGAGCCAGGCCTTCTCATCCAACATCGTTGTCTGACCTCACAAACGCTCTTCTCGAAGAACGGTCAAAGATTCCCTTAAACACACTTTTTTTTTTGTCTGTGCTGTTCAGATTACGGTTTATTCTGATTCTGATTCCAACTGGCAGGAATTGTCATTTCCAAAAGGTGCACAGACTTCTCAATATTCCAACACTGGAAAATCCCCATCATAAAGGCACTCAGTGTAAATGTATCAACAGCATAGCAACTGAACTGCAAGGCATGTTGTTTGATGATATCACTATTGTTATTAAATGCTATCAAGTTAGCTTACATAGACTACACCACTTGAATTTTTCTCCTAAGTCAATGAACTTGCAGAAGAAAACACACATCAGCTTGCTGCTGCTGTTGGCTTGTGCTGATACAGTACAGAAACAACAGCTGAAATACATTTGGGTGGGGTTGTGGCTGCGAAACGTGATCAGTATGTGGTGGTTTTTGGAAATGACGCCTAAGTGCCTTGCACTCCTGCTATAAACTCAGTCAAAAAGCTCTCATTTGAATGAACTGTTCGGCATTTTTCTTTACTAATGTATGTTCTTTCCTTTTTTGTGCTCTCTGCTTTCATCGGTTCTTGATGCGGTTGATTCAGATCGACTTTTTCAGTCAGACTCTGTTCATGTATTCTAGCGTGAAATTGTCAATGACTCTTATGACTTAGTCTGGATGACTAAGACGATCCTCACCTCCCTCCACCCCATCACTCAGTGTGATGCTAGCCAGTAACAGTATTGACTGCTAGAAGTTTCCTCCAAGTGCATTGAGCTGCGCAATCACGTTATGTTAGCAGCAGTCTGAAAAGATGCGATGGTTTTTTCGTACTGGTCTTCACCCTCCTAGCTTAGTAGCATTGTGTGATGGGGGAGAGCTAGCTAGTAGGTGGACATTGGACTTGACTGAAATAAGGAGTAAAACTGGGTAAAAATCGTCCCCGTCAAAAAAAGAGTGCCTCTGTTGGGAGATATTAGCACTCAAAGAATCCCTCTCAGTTAATCACATTCCGAGGTCAGAACTAACTGAGGTATAATAACCAATAAAAGACTGCTGTTCTCTTTTATCTTCCCCTTTTTATAGCTCTAATCAAAGTACAACGTTCAGTGTTCATTAGAGGCTCTACAAAGCTGTAAAAGTCTTAGTAAGCTTAATAAGCAGGCTACTTCAGTGACAGTGGTCAGATATCACTGCAGGAGTTCAGCATTAGAGCAAAAGCTATGATAATGTGATATCATGATATGATGTTTCATGTGATATTGTACTTGCTCACCTTTGTTCCTGCAACTCTGCAATTGAAGTCCGAGACCCAGACCCAGGCCTAATATGATGGTTACAACAGAGACAGCCAAAACTCCTATCTGTTCACACACACACACACACACACACACACACACACACACACACACACACACACATACGTTATGTTAAATTACTGAACTTTTAACCTTTTTATTCAAAATATTCATCCTCTTGGTGACTTATAAGCACATTGTATGTAAATGATTAAAAATGAACACAGCATTCATTAACAACACAGAAGCAATGCTTTAAACAGTAATGCAGTTAACCAGGTTATGGGTCCAAGTGGAGCCATTAGACTATTACTGGCTTCTATTTCACTGTACTGCCAAATGGGTTCCGTTCCCATATTAGACCTTTTCTTACTGGTTTTCTGAGAGCTTTTGTGGTTTCTGTATTGATCTGCTATGCTGGCAAATCAGAGCCAAGACGTACTGAGTAAAAGCCAACACACCCAAGTCGCACAGCGACAGCTAACTGGCAAACAGCTCCATCCACCACAGAACATGTTGGATTCCGTCCGTCACTATAACACCAGTCACTTGACATTGCGCTCACTTTTTCCTCCAATTTGACCATCAGTTAGCTGGAACTGTGCTACCGTTTCACTTTTAGCATAATATCCAAGTTCGCATTAGCTTAACCCAGCAGGCTGCAGCAGCACCTCGAAACGGGTTCGAGTTTGGCTTTCTGGGACACAAATCTGTTGACTTTGCTGCCTCCAACAATGATTTATACCCTCGTTTTTCAGAACATGCCCTCTTCTGGGACCTAAAAGCTCAACATTTCTAAATTTAATATCACTCTCTCACATTTGAGTCAATACCAGACATTCACCAGTAGCTTCGGTGAGCCAGAATCCATTATGCTCTGTGGTGAGCACAGCTGTTTTAGCATGCTATGCTAATGCTAACCAGTTCCTCGCTCTGAATGGCAGCACTGTTTAAACTGTAACAGTTGTTAAATGCTGACTGAAAATAAGTTAACACATCTTCTACAGAGAACACATTGAAATGTGGCATTTGTCTGCAGAATGAATCAGAATATATAAAAAGGTGACTTTTGTACGGGTCACGTTTTATGCCCCCACCCACCCCCCAATATGTTAAATATGGTAAATAAACAGTGGTGGTGAACTAAAATGTGCAGAAGTGTGTTCTTTGTAGAGGAAGTGTTAGTAAGGAGGTCGAATGTTTGCCAAACACTTAAAAATAAATGTGACAACATTTTACTGAAACTCGAAACCGTGCTGTAAACTTAATAGAAGCAATTTCTGTGGATAATAATGTGATTGTATTATGCCAAAGGCTGACCTGGGTATGATACCCGGTACATAAAATAAAAAGGCCCCCTCCTTCTAGAAGCCTGGCTGTACGCCACTGAGATGTGGCATACAACAATGTCTTATTGTAGGTTTTACAGCTCTGTGTCTTCAAAGTAGAGCAACAGTAGAGGTTCAGGCTGAGACATGGCCAAGCCATGATGCATTCCACCGCAAGATGCTGGCTACATGACATATTTGCAGATGATATGGTACTATTGCTATTCTTTTTGAACAAGAGCAACTGATTGAATTGAACTGTAACCCGAAACCAACAGACATTTCATTCTATATAGATCTGTTTCCTTTCAATGCTCCAGTGTCTTATTTAAATAGACTTTTCCCCCAGAAGTGTAACATAAATACCTGTTGATTCCTTTTTAAAAAGTGAAAAATAATTTTATCAAACTTTTATTAAATTTGCCAAATCAACCTTCCTTGAAACAAACCTTAAAATAGTACAGTACACAGTACAATGCATTTCTGTTCTACTTTGTCAACCTTTTAGGGATTTGTTGCACAGTCATGCACAGTCATGCACAGCCACAAAGTGGAACCCTTCCCGATGCTATTGTGTTCAGTGGTGTGGGTCTAGAACACAGCATCAAAAGTCTGCGTCAATGTTTAACCATGAATGCCAAATCACAGAGTGAGTGCTCACAGGAAGAGAGAATGTGTGAGGAAAATAGAGATAAGTCTTAATCGTTTACTGTAGAACTAATGATAAACCTTCTGAGAACGCACATGTGGTAGGTCAGTCATTCACCCCAACCACATTCTTCTACAGACATGAGAAAAATACCAGGTAACTTTCACACAGTAATCCTGGGTAAAAGTACTTCAGATCTAGACTAAACATTGGAATTTAAAGGAGTTGAGAAGATCAAACACAGAACACAAATTCAGAGCAGCTTCCTACAATTCGGATTGGTGTCTATTTCTTAAATGAGCCACTGAATGAATAAATAAATATACATATATACAGCGCCCTGCACAATTATTGGCACCCCTCGTTAAGATGTGTTAAAAGCCTTCAAATAAACTGTTTTTATTTCAGAAGCATAATCTCACACTGAAAACTGTAGAAAAATGCGAATTAAAAAAAAATCCCTGACTAAGAAATCATTATTTTTCATAACATCACCTGTTCCACAATTATTGGCACCCCTAACAACCAGCAGACAGGGGTACATACAGAGCACTGCACTTGAGAGGGAGGTCACCTCTAATCATTGGCTTCACCCTGACAGTGACCCCCTCCACCCCCATGCAAATCTCACACATTAGCCCACTCCCCAACACGGAACAACATATAGAACACGTACACTATACTATAACTAATTGACAACACAAAACAACATAAGGCCCTTTGTCGGAGGGCTGCACATTACCATGGGCCTTTGTGTGTGGCCATCACCCTAGCCGCACCTCCAGAGTATCCTGGAGTCAGTGCCCACCAGTAGACACGGGACGCTACAGCATTTCAATAAAATAAGAGGTTAAAAATAATATAAAAGGCAGCATTGCCAGTAGCATCTCCAGAATGAGAACTTTGTGCTGTATTACTGCCAAAAGTGTTGCTAAAACTATGATGATGGGTTAAGAGGTATTCAGAGTCTGAGAAGCGATGCGACCCCGATGCTAACTGGTGATGGCAGAGTTGACTCACACAGCGAGTTTCACTCAAAATCTGAGGTTGAAACAGTTTGCATGTGTCCTTAAATACATGTTAAAGTGGAAGAAGTTATGATGTTATACAGAACAAACTTTGTTTAAAAAAACCATGAAGAAATAAAGGCACTATTGCCACCCTGACCCCTTGCGACACTTGCCTTCAGCTAGATTAGCCTCAGTGTGCTACGTAGCTAGCCATGCAAACTTCGTTATGAAATGTTCTTTGACAGTTTGAACATAATTCTTTCTGTGAATTATTGCTTTGTCAGGATGCAAGATATGGCTTAAAACTGGTGAATTGCCTCCGTGTTGTTCCAAGTTGTCCAGCTTGATATCTAGCAAGTTAGCAGAGTAAAGCAATTAAATTGTTTCAGCAGTCATGTGCAACAGAGGGAGTAGTATGCAGCTTGGAGCATTTTTTAAGAGCTTTTTCAAGTACTTTACTGCTGTGACCTGCATGGCTGTAAACAACATTCCCCACCACTGCTTTCAAGTTTGAACAGGGAAATGTACCAGATTACAGTCAAGCTTTGCTTCTAAAATTGACACTGGTGTTCTGCTCGGTCCCTTGCACCTCCAAGAGCTCATATGATGTTGTTGGGCTCTTTAAGATGTGGGTGGGGATTCCCCTTAGGGGAAATGATTAAGCCAATTTGATGAAGTCAAGTTAAAACGGGCACTGAAACAGGCAGACTTTGCAGATTAAAAGTCACTATCCCAATATGATCAACAAATAACAACTAATTAAAAACCAACATTTAAACTGTTTGACAAGAAGATTGATCTGTGTTTCCCATGTACACATTTCACATCAATCTGTTGTATGTAATGAAAGCAGTGTTTACAGCAGAGTTTCTGATGTAAAACGACTTTAGTTCTTTCTGTAGTGTAGTTCTTCAAGAATAATAGCTGAGTCTATTTATACTACTCACAGTACATTTATTGTAATTTAGAACCATTTGTCAACTGTGTATGCACACTGTCGAACCTCCACATTTAAACCATCTGTTCAGTGAAACACCCACATGCATGCACACTAGTGAACACACACACTTGGGGGCAGTGACCACACTTGCCCGGAGTGGTGGGCAGCCCTATCCATGCGCCAGGGGAACAATTGGGGGTTAGGTGCCTCCTAGGTCGAGGAGATCGAACTGGCAACTTTCCGGTCACAGGGCAGGTTCCCACTATCATCATAGTAACCATTACATAACTGCCTAATGTCGCTGTCAATTTAACGCTGATGTACTGTATATTGTGTGTGTGTGTGTGTGTGTGTGTGTGTGTGTGTGTATACACATCATATTTTAAGGAATCATATCTGCCTTAAGTCATTTCCAGTGTTTATGAAAAATATACCTAGGGTTAAGCTGATTTTTACTAAGTTACTGTACAGTAATTACACCTATAATATGGGGACTGTTACTCTTTACATTGTTTGTAAATTTTATGATGAATGGCCTAAAAGAAATTACCCAAAATGACATGAGGGGAAAAAATCTGGTTCCATTGACACTGAAAGTAAAGTAAGTTTTTTCCTTCTCCTGTAAAGTTACTATTTTGGAGATACAAGGTTTTCTTCCGACCGCAGCGATATGCTCGTCTTGGTGGTAACCATACTGGACTATGCTGTTTTTCTTTCAGGCTGTTTATCAGGTCAAAAAAATCACAAAGGCAGTAAACAAATATAGCTCTTAAACAGTGATCTAACAAACCCTATAAACACACAGACATAAATATTATCCTTACTTACAATGATACGTTTCTTCTTGTCCATGTGGGTCTTGCCAAATCCCATGTTGATTTTTTGAGAAGTACGCACCGCTGACCACAGGCAGGTTCAGACGCCTGAAGAAATGCTCACAGCACTAAAATGTGAACATGTTGCAGTTGAAAGTTATCAGCTGTCAACCTTTTGAAAGGCTGTGCTGTGTAGATTTATTGATTTGCTGATTGTCGTGGCATTCCTGCTCTCATACCTCCTCTTACACACTTAACGCTATGGGGAAGGCTTTTGAATATTCTGTAAACATTAACTCAGTTTACATGCCCTTTCCAATCATTCACTTCATAATTGAGTGCTATCTCATTTCTGACTTAATAATGCAATATACCCTGATCACCAAAGCCCTGCATGTTCATTTTACAGCTACGCTATCTTACATGAACCCTTAGGCTGGCTGGCACACAGCCTATCAGACATCCACATGGCATGTGTACCTTTTAGAGTTAAGGTTAAATTATTTTATTATTTTATAAACATTCAGTAATTCAGCAAAAATGGACTAGAAGACTTGGAAGAGATTTAAATGGGAATTCCACCAATCTTCAAGATTTTGGTTTATTGTAGAGAAACGTACTGTCTTGGATTTTTTTAGTGGTGGTGATGGGATCCAGGGGTCAAAGTGTCTACAACACCAATACAGTCATTTTATTAACCTTCTTAAACCACATGATCCCACAGTTTTTATGCGATAAAAAAGAAACCATATAATAATAGGATCCAGAAACACAGCCGCCTTCTCTGGGCCAAAGCTTATTTAAAATGGACTAAAGAGAAATTGAAAAGTGTTATGTGTCCTGTTCCTGTTCAATGAATCAAATTTTATAATTATTTTTGGAAGTCATGGACGGGGCATATGCCAGGTTAAGGAGGAGAGGGATCATCCGGCTTATCAGTGCACAGTTTAAAAGCCAGCATCCAAGATGGTACAGGGGTGTATTAGTGAATATTAAATGAGTGATTGCATATTTGTGAGGGCACCATTAGTGCTGAACAATATGCACAGGTTTTTTGGAGCAATATATGCCGTTATCCAGACATCTGGCCCCATAGTAAAAAAAGTCCAGGTGCTGAACTGGCCGGCCTGCAATCCAGAGTGGTCAGAGTGTTGTACGCTCTTTTTTTGAAACTTGTTGCTAGCAGCAAGTTCAAAATGGGCATATTTTTCAAAAGATAATACAATTTCTCATTTTATATGTTGTCTTGTACTGTTTACAATTAATTATGTGATTTAATTAAATGCAAATCATTACGTTCTGTTTTTACTTTTTCATTTTGCAGTGTCCCATTTTTTTTGGAAACGCATTAATGATTAGGAAACAATCTTGATCAGTGGCACTCCCTTTTAAAAACACTACAGGTCCTTGCATACCGGGGAGAATTTACATATACAGTGAGGTCTGTGAATGTTTGGACAAAATTATTGTTGGCTGTCTACAAGCGCATACTGGAGAAGTGCTGCCTTTCAGCTTTAATTCAAAGTTATTAACATCCAAAATTGGGCAGTGATGTGAAAATCACAACCACTGTCAAACATAGCTCATCATTTTTGTGGCTCAGAAGTAATTAAACTAAGAATCATAAACTCTGGCAGGCATTCCATACAGCTGCCTTCAGTCCCTGCTTTTTCTTCAGGAGTTTCACCTTCAGAAAGCGAAATTTAGATTGGACAGAGGTCAGATGATTTTGATAAGGTCACTGCAGAACATTCTGTTTTTTTTTTTTGTATGAACACTTCAGAATTCATCCACACATCCTCAATGAATACAAAGGAATCAGTTCCATTGTCAGCTATGCGTACCCCTGCCATAACACTACCTCCACCGTGTTGGAGATGAGGGGGTATGCTTTGATGAATAGATCCTCTTCTTCTCTGTATTCTTCTCTTCCCACCATTCTGGTACAAGTTGGTCTTTGTTGATCATCTGTTCATAACATATTGTTCCAGGACTGTATATAACTGGTATCAATAACACAAGCATTGTATGTAAAGAAATAGTGAAGCAGTACTAACCAATAAATGCCATTCCATTTAGTCAAGGCCAACAGCCCTGGCTGATTAACTACATCTGGGGCCAAAAGAAAATCGCATGTGTGCAGTTGCTCAATGTTTTTTGTAAGGATCATTGACCAATTCATTATTAGCTCATTTGTCACTGATTCTAGAGGCCTTAGTCTAACAGGTGATTTGACAACATCCTATTATTTTATAAAAGAGGGGGCACTGTGTATGAAAATGGTTGTGATCGTTAGATCATTCACCCAATTTGGATGGAAATCCTCAACCTTCAGCTTAAAGCTAAAAAGACTTCAAACCATCATTAATGATGTGTAATAACAGAAATAAACACTGCACATCTATCATTAGGGGCAGTCATGGGCTGGAGGTTAGGGAACCAGTCTTGTGACTGGAAGGTCGCTGGTTCAATCCCCAGAGCCAACAGCACATGACTGAGGTGTCCTTGAGCAAGACACCTAACCTCCAACTGCTCCCCAGATTGGGCTGCCTACCACTCCGGGCAAGTGTGCTCACTAGAGTGTATGTGGTGTTTCACTTCATGGATGGGTTAAATGTGGAGGTGAGATTTCCCCATTGTGGGACTAATAAGGGTCTCTTAATCAGCAGCTGGAAATTTTAACCAAAGATTCATTTTCATCTTATGGCTTTGCATTATGAAAGAATGTTCTCAGTGGCATTAATGGCACTAGCACAGTCATAAAACCACTCTTTTTTCCAGTTGAATGACTTCTCTTTCATTGCTCTGGTAATTAGCCTTGCTAATTTTGATAGAATTTCAGTTTAAAGAGCATTTGGTAACATCGCCAAGTACACAAAACCACCAGCGAACCCACACGTCTTTTGAGACTTAATGTGGGTGGTAAAACGGAGAAGCTGAAAAAATGTTTTTTGAGGAACTATTTTGCCTTGTGATGCTCTGCATGTACATTTCTGCTATTAATGCATTTAAAAAGGCAAACGCTTAGGTCAAAACTATCAGGCATCATGCAGCGTGTTGTGAACATTTAATGTAATGACTTTCTATAATGTAACTTTTACAGGCAATAATACTTTTCAGACATCTGGTTACTATCACCCCCACTGTCAACAACTCTGACTTGGTAAGTTTCTGGAGAACAGAGCATTTCACATCAAAACAACTGCAACTGACTTTGTTTACATGTCAAGAGTTGAATTACGCAGAAATGATGAAAAATTATGTTATGTTAGAAACATTGTTGTGCACTGAGACGCTCCAGTAAGGTCACCGAACTTCTTACAGAAATGCATCAAAGAGTTGTTTGTGATTTAGGTTGTAATTTGGCTATAATCCCACATTTCATTTCATTCGTAGACTTCCTGCACTCCACATGCTCAATTTTCCACCACCATACAAAAGCTCAATCATTGCTAAAATGCATGAAGTTCTTTAGTTTACTTCTTTTTAATGAAATGCTCCTTTAGCACAACATCAACCTGATAATGGATTATTTTTGTGGGAAAATTTTAGAGAGGAATTCCAATCAGATTGCACTGAAGGTTCTGTAAAGCACAGAGGAGGAAACCTCAAAGTCTGGAGATGTTTTTCTTACAGTGGTTTTGGTGATATTGTTTTCATTAATGGGGTAATAAACTCATAATTACTCAGACATTCCTTAATTGACGGATTACTATATGTTTATTTTAGACAACTGATAAAGCCTGAGTCATTAAAACAAAATCCATCAGTCGTGGAGGTATTTATATATACCAGATTCTGTTTTACAGTAAAATCTTCATACAAATTCTTCTCTTTCCTATTGAGCATCCATCTACTTTTTAGGAAAAAGACCTGTTGTTTGGGTAACACTTTATTTTACAGGCCCACTGTAGAAGCCTCTTTGATGCCCCATGTTGCCTTTAATTTACAGCAGTGTGTAAAAGTCAGAGACCCTCCTCCCTTCATTTCTTTACCTTCCAGTCAATACGGCACCTTTGTTTCATCTCCCATTCTTTTCAGGAGACTTGCTTTCAGTTTTTTTAAGAAATTTCCAGGGATATTTTTTCACATTTCCAAAGTTCAGTCTTAGACATTGGGTGCTTTTTTTGCTTCTGACATTCCAAGTGATCCCAAGCACTGGGGTGGTCAGTCCATTGTTCTCAGAGCAGCTTTGTGTTCAAATTATTTTATTTTTGCTTTTTTGGTCTATTTTTTCCCAGGAAGGGCTTCCTGATAGACTCAGTCTTGAGTTCTAACAGTGGAAAGATGGACAGAAACATCTGTCTGTATCGAATCTGCAGAAATATCTTCTAAAAAGAAATAACATGTCCTTAAGGGCTGCTTTGACTGGACATTTAAATGAAGGAAGGGTGTTTTCTGACCTTTGCACAGTACTATACATACACACTACACAACTCAAATCCTAACAAAAAAATTCTAACGTCAAGAGTTTTGCCAGATGGCTTACGAACATGAATAAGTTGAGCATGTGCAGCTCAACTGCATGGTGAATACTTTCTACGTGATTCACATTTATGACTGTGAAATGAGAACGAACACTACCCCAGAATTGCAGATGCAGTATGTGGATATATTGTTATCTGGGCTTAACTAGACTGTAAAGTGTTAATCTCATGCATTTCAGACATTCTAGTATGTTCTCCCAGCTCACGGACAGAATCATTCCTCTGACACAGACTGATCCAGTGGTCAGATGGCAGGCAGAGGGAGGAAGTGCATCAGCAAGGAGGGAAAGATGTTATTGTGCTGTAACATAATCATAGCAGTGAACAGGAGCATGGAGCCATACCTAAAACCCCGCCATTCAACACAGCTGCAGCAATCGTCTTCACATGATGTGGTCTGTAGTGTGTCCACAGAACAGCTACAAGCATACACACTAATGAATGCTTAACTTACAGCACAGCACATATACCGGTCAGGCAAAACATTAAGACCTTGTTTCTACACTCATTGTCCATTTTATCAGCTCCACTTACTCTATAGGAGCACTTTGTAGTTCTACAGTTACAGACTGTAGTCCATCTGTTTCTCTGATACTTTGTTAGCCTCCTTTACCCTGTTCTTCAGTGGTCAGGACCCCCATGGATCCTCATAGAGCAGGTACTATTTGGGTGGTGGATCATTCTCAGCACTGCAGTAACACTGACGTGGTGGTGGTGTGCTAGTGTGTGTTGTGCTGGTACGAGTGGATCAGACACAGCAGTGCTGCTGGAGTTTCCATGGGGGTCCTGACACTGAAGAACAGGGTAAAAGGGGGTAACAGAGTATCAGAGAAACAGATGGACTACAGTCTGTAACTGTAGAACTACAAAGTGCACCTATAGAGTAAGTGGAGCTGATAAAATGGACAATGAGTGTAGAAACAAGGAGGTGGTCATACTGTTATGTCTGATTGGTGTAAATGGCACAAAGACACAGTCCTCACTCACACCAACACAACCTATTCGCAATCTAGGACAGACAGCACAAATACTGTGAGTCCAATTTTCAGGTGCTGTACAGACAAAAAGCCTTCTAAGTTAAGCTGAGTTACATGTGGTACTGTCATTATTTTGTTTTAAGTGAACAATAAATATGACAAACTGTATAAAAAATATACACCTAAGCATCAGTTGACCCAGGTAGAAGGACAGAGAGACAGAACACTGATGTTGAATGATGTTGCCACGACGTTCCCATCCTTACAGTGTCTCCGTGGGGTTAGACGTCTTCCTCGAAGGTGTGCATGTAGGTTTTGAGGGTGAGGATTTGTGTGTAGGGCAAGGATGTCGAGCGGAAGAAATCCAGTCCAGTCAGTAGCTCCACATCGCGAACTCGAGCCGTGTGTGTCCGCAGAATCTCCTCGACCCAGACGGACGGCTCCTCTGAACTCTGGGCGAGGAAAAAGGCCAGAAGACAGTCGTTTTTTTATACAAGAAATACAGAGTCAGTCTTATAATGTCCTGAAATATATTTGAAAAGTCTGAGGTCAATACTGTATTTACATTTTCTGCTTTTGTTCTAAACACTGGAAACCCTGCTGCAAAGTAAGCATGTGGCTATTCCAGTTTGTTTTCCCCATTTGCTTGTGGTGACACGCAAATAGTGTACAAAACACACTCTTTTAACATTTTTTCCAAAAAGCTTTTGCAGCTGTTTAAAAACTGGACATTCATGGGCGTGTTTTGCTTTTCTGGCCTCACCGCACTGCACTGCTTCTGGCCTTAAACAGCTGTTGACAGAAATAGCACATTCAATCCACATCTGATCCACTCATACCAACGCTGCAGTACCTGCTCTGTGAGGGCCCATGAGGGTCCTGACCACTATTAATGTTGCCATACTGATAATAAGGTCATTAAATATGGAAACTTTCAAAATAAAACCTACCACCATGATAACACACAAATGTCTGGTTTAGAAAAAAACAAAGGCTACTGAAACCCATGAAAGCCATGCTGAAGACGATTAGCACTGGTTATCAAAAACGAATACTGATTAAATATCAATATATCAATATCAATATCAAACCCTAACCCTAACCGTAACCTTACCCTAACCCTAACCATAACCCGTTAAGGATTCCAGGAGGCTGTGACAACGTACGGTCAATGCCGATTACTTTTGCTGTCTCGTCAACGTCGACACAACCACCTAGAAAGCTGTCAGACAACGTTGTCATAACTTTCTGAAGAATCACATTTCACCAAGCAGACGACGCTGTGGACACCAAAACAGTACATTGTCACAATGTAACTGTGTTTGCAGGTTTGTTAGGAATTACACCTGATGGTTTTGCTTCCTAATGGGAATTGTCTTAATGGTTGCCGTTAGAGACCACTAGGAAACAATCAAATGTATGCTGTGTTTATGTATGTTATTTGACTGTGTAAACTCACAGATCACAGCATGTTTAAAATCTTTTGCACCTTATTCTCACTACCTCATATCCAGAAATGTGTGCTGTGTCGGTGCTGCACTGTCCTGTCTGTTTACTGTGTCTAATGTCTGTATAATCGTAATCGTATTTATTATAATGTTTCTAGTTTCGTTTTTTATTTGTACATGATGTCTACACATTCGCACTTTTTACTTTTTATTCCTCGTTGCACCGTGTTGTTCCTGGAGGAACATCATTTCACCCCTCTGTGGACTTGTACATAGATGGAATGACAGTAAAAGCCTCTTGATTTGACATGAGAATCATTTACACTGTGATATCTACCCATTAGTGACTACTGAAAACCACCAGGAGCCAACAGACACTTTTAATGGGTTCTTTGACGTTTTCAAATTACATTAAATGTAACTCTCTAACCGTGTTATGGATGAAAAATGGATTAAGTGATGGCATCGCTAAGCAGCAGCCAAAAGTTAACATGCTGTTGGGCTGTTTCTGCCACTGTGTCAAAGAGTGCATGTGCACGTGACGCCACTGGGGCTGAGAGTCCAGGTCTGCAGCCAGACTCAATTGTGACATCATAAGATACATCAATAAAACCGGATCATGTCACACAGATGCCTGAATTAGACAATTGTGCAGCTGCCCTCTATGATAAGGTTCATCATCAGTCAATCCATAATGTGTGTAATAGACTCGGAGATGATGTGCACGCAAGTAGGGGGCAAAAAGCAACAGTAAGTAATTCTCTTTATGGCAAAAGCAGCTCTCTTCACGACACAAAGCAACAGTGACAAGGAGCTTCTCTGCAGTAAACTGCACCAACCTCAGAAAAGATCATCCCTCTGTCAAACACCACAGAAGATTATGAATTCAAGCTGTCAAAAGGAAGGACTCGGGTCCACTTTGCATAGAAGTGCAGTTTTTTCATACTGTTGTGTATCTGCACTTATAGAGTCCTGTGTCCTGCACTTATATAGGCCTGAAGAACATACATCATTCAATGTATTCGCTCCAGTGTATACAATATATTGAGGAACGACAAAGACCTTGTGACTTGATGTACCACACTAATGCGTGAACATTTAATGGTACAGTATTATACTATTAAATATGCTAGTGTGCAGTTCATGACGCAGCAGCACAAGTACCCGATGCAGTGAGAAATCTCAGCTAAAGTTTCAGCTTTCATTTGTTCTACCTACAGCAACAAATCAAATAGAATCAAGGAATACATTCAAACGTGTGATTCTGATTTAAAATTTTAGTTTTAAAAGCCAAGATTCCCCCCCCCAAAAATTTTACTGGCTTCGATGGACCCATTATGGCTTTGGTATCTCAAAACAACTGCCAGTGTGCTGCTGAATGAACCTGAAGTTGCCGCAAAATGACTGACATTATCACAGTACTATAGCGTTTAAATGACATGATGGACTACTAAAAACACAAGAACCTCACCTACATCCCAGTTCGCACTAGGACTTGACAAACTATATCACTGGAGGTATAGACACTAAACACATACACACATAAAGGCCTTTTGCACACAAGCGACTGTGATGTTTTTTGTACTTGCACTAAACTGTGTATGACTATAGCTTAATCCTTCTGTATCTGTACGATAACCTTGATAAAACGCTAAAACATTGCAAAAGCATTATGGGGATATTATAGAGCTTTTTATGTCTGGTCTTCACAGTAGTAGTCATACACATACCAAAATGCTCTTGGGCCTAGCGCCACACTCATGTTGGGAAACTGAAAGGCTTTCATTGAGACTGTGCAGACTAAGATCCAGTGACTCAGTTTTAATTCTATTCACTAGTTTCTAATGTAATAAAAACATGCCTCAATGAGTCCACAATTAGTCTTTAATTTCTCAGGAACTACCCTTTAAATTGACTGTCAGGAAATGCAGTGGATAGAGCCAGACAGTTAATGCTTGCTTGTAGTGGCAAGCAATATATTATTTTTGCATGGGTGCACAAACATATACTCACATTGCAGCTCTCCGAGTTGTCAAGGCGGTGTGGCAGGATGAAGGTAACAGTCGAGAAGGATCCTTCACACTCTTCTACTGTTGTGTTCTCCACCTCACAGCTTGTTATTATCACATAGTAATGAGTGGGGACTGGGACAGAACCACCTGCATGCCTGCAATACAAACACATACCGGTCAGCGATCGATAATGACAGCAATCTAAAGAGGAACAATGTTGCCACTGCAGCAGTTTTATGTGCACCAACCACACGTGCACAAGTGCTTAAAGGAATAGTTCTAAAATCTAATATATACTTATTTTCCCTGAATGAAGTCAGTAAGCCAAGAGATATTTTGCATCAAACCATTGCATAAAATTAAAAATATATGTGTGTGTGTGAGGGTCTTGCTTACTCTTTTATCTTCTCCACCGTGTCTCTCAGGCCATCATAATTAATGTCAAATATGGGCCCAGTGATTATATTAATGCCATTCTTCTCTTCACTATAGCGCCTCAATGCTTCCTTCTGCAGATAGTTCCAAATTTCTGCACACACATAAGCATAGAAAAGTTACATGCTACTTTAGTGCAGCAATAACGCCCCCTGCAGGTACAACCACATACAGCACAGCATGTGAAGAAATTAAGAAATTAAGACACCCATTTGTCTTTTTTAACATATATAAACATTTGATTTTCATTTTCGCAATGCTGAGATGGAGGTAATTCAAGGAAACAAATAAAATGTCTTTTAAAGTAATTAGTAAAATGTCAATAGAAATGCAGTTCTATTCTAATGCAGTTAGAACAACCCTACTTTTATTGGTTACACTTTATTTGGACAGTCCACTTGCATAATCCAGATGCTTTGTAGATACTTAAATTCCTTTAAGTTACATTCAACTATATATGTACTAAATTTACCGTCATTTTCTCTAAGGTTAAACCTGGCTCTAATCCTAACTCTGGCCTTAACCTCAACCTCACCCTCACCCTGGTCCAAATGCTAACCCTAAGCCCACCACTGTTTAGAATCAACAGAGTTTTCACAGAGAGTTTGTGACAATATGAACATCGATAATCTATAAGGGACTATAGTGGACTATCCAAATAAAGTGAGACCTGATTATAACTATTTATAATAATTCAAATTAGAATCACATCAGCTGCAAATGATGAGACCTCTGTTAGAGAGGACTTTGGAAAAGCCCGTCTTATTTAAACCTCAGACATTCCGTTTCATTGGCTCTTGATTGTTGAAGTAAGTGGTAACACCATGGTGAGATCCAAAGGGCTCTCTGAGGCCTTCAGAAAGAAGGTGGTGTACGTATGAGTCAGAGAAGGGATTTAAAAAGATCTCCAAACAATTAGAAATCAGCCATTCCACTGTCTGAATAATAATTTACAAGTGGATAACGACTGTTAAAACAACTGCCAATATGGCCAGATCTGGCCGTCCTAGCAAGTTCAGACCAAGGGCAGCCCTCAAGATGCATTAAGAGGCTCCCAACAATCCTAAAATGTCATCACAGGGCCTGTAGGTAGCTTTTTCCCCACAGTTGATGTCAAAGTACATGCATCTACCATCAAAAAGAGACTGCACAAGTTTGATTTTCCTGGGAGGTGTGCAAGGAGGAAACCCTTGTTGTCAAAAATAGGACTAATGTCCACCAGAGAGCACCTAGAGAAAGACCAGGACTTATGAAACAATGTGCTTTAGAAAGATGAATCCAAAGTTGGATCACTTGGGCACAGTAACAGAAGACATGTTTGGCACAAACCAAATGTAGCATTTGAGCACAAGAACCTCATACAACAGTGAAGCATGGAGGTGGAAGTGTCATGGTTTGGGGCTGCTTTGCTGCAGCAGGGCCCATCAAGCTTTCCATCACAGAATCCACTATGAATTCTTTATGTGTCAGAGGTTTCTTGAGAAAAACATGAGACTATCATTCCAAAAAGCAGAGGTGGGCCGTGCAACATGACCATGACCCAAAACATTCCAGTAAATCCACCAAGGAATGGCTCAAAAGAAGGAATTGGAGAGCTCTGGAATGGCCAAGTCAATGCCTAAATCTTAAACCTACTGAGATGCAGTGGGGTGACTTTAAAAGGGCTGTGCTTGTCAGAAACCCTTCAAACATCACACAGCTGAAAGAATTTTGCATTGAGCAGTGGGAAAAACTTTTTCTCAGTCGACGTTGGAGACTAGTAGACAGTTATAATAAACATCTAATTGATGTTATTTCAGCTAATGGGGAAAATACCAGCTGTAAGGGCACATGGTGTCCAAACTCTTTCCTCAGTAGGGATTGGCATCTTTTGTTAAGTAAATGATAACAAAATAAAAATGTAATTGTTTTTGCAAAAGTGATGCAATTACAACACCTTTATCTTTAGATCCTATTTTAAAGAAGATCAATCTCAAGATTGATATGTCCGTATTTCTTAATAAGGAACTAAATACTTAATGCAGTGTCCTTAGTTTTTAACATGACTGTAGTAACACAGTATTATTATGCACTTTTATCAGGCAAAGATTAACTTCAGCACACGCAACTTCATCACTCTGCTTGCTCCTGCATTCACTTGGTTAAGAAACCCTGTAAATGACAAAAACAAACTGTGTGTGTGTGAGTCTGTGTGTGTGTGTGTGTGTGCGTGTGTGCATAATGATAGCTATCCAGCCAGAGAAGCTTCCACTCAAAGGACAATGGTATCAATCTGCTCCGGGTACGTCTCTCACACACACACACACAAACACACACACACACACACACACACACACACAAACACACACACACACACACACACACACACACACACACACACACTCATACAGACTGTGTGTGTGTGTGTGTATATATATATATATATATATATATATATATATATATATATATAAAATCAACAATACTGTACTTTTAATGCAAGTCAATGGAACCAGACTTTTTTTCAAGTCATTTTGGGCCATAAAAATTACACAGAATATAAAGGTGCAATAGGCACTTTTGAATTATGCCAAAAATTGAAAAAAGCCTACAGATGAGACACATGTAAATGTGTAGGTCTTAATAATGAACATATTTACATTAAATGCAAGAAAAAGTCTTTTTTAGCATGTTAAAGCATATCGCTGCTGTTGGAACAAAACCTCTAATCTTCAAAATGGTAACTTTACTGGAGAAGGTAAAAACTACTTTACTTTTAATGTAAGTGAAAGGAACCAAACATATTTTCAAGTCATTTTGGGTCATTTCTTTTCGTCCGTTCATCATAAAATTAGCATACAACGTCAAGCAATAGGCACTTTTGAGTTATGCCAAAAAAGGACAAAAATGGAGATGCAAGGCTTTATTTCTGACTGCTGTGAGATATACACATAGCAACAAGCGTTGATGTTTATTGTCACTGTCCAAAGGAAAAACAAGCTTCTCCAAAATTTAGAACATTTCTATCTGTCCTTTCATCATGAAAATTTCATGCAACATAAAGCACAAATGGCCAGAAATGGAGATGCATGAGTGTGACATATTCATCTATTAATCCAGAGCAAGTAAATCTTTCTATCATCTTCATAATGCAATACTTTCTCCTCGACTAACAAGCACAAGTGTGGTACTGTAGATTTGTTTTAAAGTCATCACTGAGAAATAATTGCTACAAAATGACAGCGTGCTTTTGTTACTGTTAGCCATAACTGTGACTTCTAAGGGTTAATAGTGGCAGTTCTTTTTGCAGTCGTGGCAACACTGGAACTTCCTTGCTAGTCCTGTGGCTGTCCATTTTACTACGACAGTAAATTGCAAAAACAGCTGAAAGTGGAGTGCATGAGCTACTCACTTTTAAAAGAGGGGTACATGGGCACGGTGTTTGTGATCAGGGAGGCATCATATCTGGATTCAGGTGTAAGAGAGAAATCTGTGGAACAGAGGGGTCAATAAGCATGTTTGTAACAAATCTCCATTCTGAAGTTTACTGGACCTTTGATACCTGTTTTACATGTTATATAAAAGTTAAGATGAACTGTATGATACTGCTTGTAGGCTGCCTTAATGTCTTTCATGCAGTTGTGTATTGAAATGAAAACTGTTAAAAAAAAGGATAAAAAAAAACCTGTGTGTGTGTGTGTGTGTGTGTGTGTGTGTTGGGGATGCACAGTATATGTGCACTCCTAAGCATTGTTAACCATTACCATAATATTTGTATTTTTCATTGGGTGCCTCCTGACCATATCTTACATGTTACATAAGTGGATTCTCAGGTGTGATTTCTAACAAAGGTATACAATTTTATCAATTTAGTAAAATAATATAGACTGATCTAAACACACCTGTGCCAGCAATAGAGTCCTCTTATTCTAGTAAATGTGGAAAACATGCAGTAAACTGTTAAACATGGTCAGGTGGGGGTTTGGGGGTTTCCTTCGCTTTACCTTTTATTTATTACTAGTTACTTCCACAAATGTTTACACGCATAGCAATAATCGCAATAATAACAAACAATATCAATGTTTTAATGTGTTTTTTTTTCCCCAGATCTGAAGCTGTATTGCCTGATTGCCTGCATTGTGCTGCGTCACAGATCACAGCATGTTAAATATCTCTGCACCTTATTCTCACTACCTCATGTCAAGAAATGTGTGCTGTGTCGGGGCTGCTCTGTCCTGGCTGTTTACTGTGTCTAATGTCTGTTTATCATATTTATTGTACTGTTTCTAGCTGAATTTTTTGTTTGCACACTACGTCTGCACGTTTGGCCTTTCATCAATAACTGTGGTGTAAATGCAGGATTTTCAACAGACCACTAACCAGGTGGGTAAAGAAATCCACGGACGATCTCGATGTCGTGGCTGCTGGATTGGCAGCCCTGTGTGTGTTCAGGAGCAACACGGACATCTGCTCTCACACACTCCGAGTCAGACAATGGGAGGGCAGTGCTGTCCACCTGCAGGATGGGGAGAGCAAGAAAAAAAGGTGAGGGTACGTACACAAACACTGAACCTGCAAGCCTGCCCGGTCAAACTCAGTGCTCAGATTGGATGATATGCAGATCTTAGAATATAATATTATCTTCCTTGGTTTTACATTTGATTTTTACATAGTATGTGTCCAATTTGGCCGAAATAGAAATCTTATATAGATTTTTCAAGGGAAAAATGCACTGCTGAGCATCTACACTTTTTTCTGTATATATATATATATATATATATATATATATATATATATTACTGCATTTCATTGTCTCTGACTCTGCACAATGACAAAGTTGAATCTAATCTAATCTAATCTAATCTAATCTAATCTAATCTAATCTAATCTAATTAAGTATCTGCCTTGAGATTTGATCTTTAGATTAGCAGGACTAGTGAATTTTATAAATATACCTGCAATCAAAGCTGGTTTCATATCATCGAAAACATCAATTCTAAACTTTGTAAAGTTAATATCAAACTTCTGAAAGGTAGTGTAGTAGCAGGGGTGAGGTGTGGGTGAAGGTGAGTACAGTGGTGTTTGCCTGTGGTGTAATGGTGAATGCTGTCCACAAGGGCATTTGAAGCTCATAGCTGTAGCCGCTAATATAGTCACTGTGCTGCAGTAACGTGTAGGATGACTGGAACAGGACAGCAGGACGGCCAAACAGAAGGTGGGTGACATCTGCAACACACCAGGAAACAGTTATTAGCTTTAAAAGTAACTTAGAAGCACTGTATTAAAAACAGTGTCACAGCTTTAACCACATGCATTTGATGGACGTTTATTTTACGTCACATTGGTATTGCTATTTCAGAGAAGGTTGGGCACACAAACGGGACAGAACTGTGGGAAAACAAAGCCAGACATATGAGTCACCAACTGCTAAACAGTGATTTTTTGTGAGAAATGAGAGAAGGGGTGAGAGAGTGAGATGACAAGAATGACGAAGGCTTAACTGTTTAACTGGAAACCAGTGTCTTCTGGGGAAAACCTCTGAGTGCTTTCCTCAATCTTGTTCTGTGAGAGAGCAGATAAAGAACTGTTAAACGCAGTAAAGCAGCCGGTATGCACGTCTATGTTCAAGTACTCCAAGATGTGTATATCTGTGATGCAATGACACGCGTCATGTAATGACACTCGACGTCTGCATCAGATAAACACCAGCGGTTTATCCAATATAACCTTATTCAATGCTTCCGTCTAGCAAAATAAAACACCAAAAATAACAACTTCTGGAATCTGTAAGCAACCTCAGAAAAAAGGTTAGTCATTTATGCGTAGGTGTATTAACCTTCCTGTAGTGTTCGGGTCAAATCTGACCGATTTACAACTTAAAACACTCATAAATATTGTGTTTTACATCTGATTGCCTCAGGCCCTATGATATCCTCCACACTGTGCACTTGAACATATAAAAGTGGTGATCATCTCTTTCATTGAATTTTGAGTGTTTAATCAATTGTTACACCTGTGGTGTTGCCGGTCAAAAGTGACCGCTATAGGAAATGAATGGGTATCCCGACTATATTCATCCATCAGACAGAAAACATCCTCATACACCCCCCCCCCCAACTCACTCACTCTATTTGTATTTACACTGCAGTTATTTTATGTCTAATTCTATAAATTCAGGTTAAACACTACTTTGAGACGTCCACAGCTAAAGAAGGTTGAATAAAAATATGGTGGAGAAAAATGGTTTTTGTGCTAATTTAAGAGCAGTTAAAACAGACCGGACGATTTTGACCGGGAGCACTAAAGTTAGGGGGCGGGAGGTGAAGAGGACAGGAGGGTTAAGAACATAAGCTCCTCTTCTGTGTCTCTTCTGTGTCACTCTGCACATATCCAGATGCCTGATAGTTCTGATCACCCACAGTGGTTTCCAAGAAAGACGACGCTCCTAAAAAACTGAGTGAGTGAGGAGTGTATCAGCGATGCACTCTTTCACATTCAATGCTGTACTGAAAACTCTCAAGGTTGATTGAAGCTTCTTAGATGCAAATGATCAGACTATGTTTTAGTACTGTAGAACCGGATTTTTCCCCTATAGTAAATCTAGTCAACCAGCCAAGACAGGTTTGCTGTCCATTGTTGTACCTGGCACTATGTGGCCAACTACTATTATCTTAAAAATGGACAACAGAGCACCGCTAAAAACATTCACGTCAGCCGTCTTTAACCCTGTCCATTACAGCATACAAAGTCTGAAACCACATATGTTTGTGATTAAAAACAAAAAATATGTCTTGGTTAATCGACTGCACTCAGGATCAGAAGAAAACACACAAAGCGGATTTCCCCTAAGTCCCTACTCTTTCGGACTGTTCCTTTCAGCACTCATGGATTTATTCGTGAACACTAAATCAACTGTAATGGTAACATTTTCACTTCTTACACTCCTTGTACATTTCACATTAGGAGGTGACAAGTCTGCAAAGTTGCCTCAAGTTTGACTCTTGGTTTTGTGGGGGTTTTCAAAGCCACTTTTGTGGTGGGATGAGGCAAAAATATCTTATCTATGTTTCATAATTTTACTTCAATGGCCGTTATTAGTTTGCAAGGGAATATGAACAGAAGTTCAGAAAGCAGGACAGCGACCTTAGACCCCCCTGCGGTCCTACAATGGTACGTATGACCTGATATGAGATGAATGCAGGGTCGTGTGTGTGCAGGGGTGTTTTAAGAATTAATTCAAGTTAATTTATTAGTCCCACAACGGGGAAATTTCATCTCCGCATTTAACCCATCCGTGAAGTGAAACACCACAAACACACTAGTGAGCACACTTGCGTGGTGGGCAGCCCTATCTGCAGCGCCAGGGAGCAGTTGGGGGTTAGGTGTCTTGCTCAAGGACACCTCAGTCACGTACTGTCAGCTCTGGGGATCGAGCTGGTGTTCCCTAACCTCCAACCCACGACTGCCCCTTCATTCCACATGGTTTGAGGCACATGTCTGAGTAATCTCAAACATACAGAGGCCCCAAAAAAGTATTTGGACAAAGTAACCTGTTAAACCTTTATGATGTTTTTTAGTTAGTTTAGTTCTCACCATGTTTAATAACAATTTCATTTTAGAGAAAACCACATCACACTCGTAGTGTGGACATGCTGGATAAGGGTTAGATCCCGACTGAGAGAGGATTTGTCTGATATCAATTTAGATTTTTAGAGGGTTTACAAATCCAATATACAGGTATTTCAGACGATCTTTTTTTCAGTCCATTGGAGGATTAAACAAGGCAAAACCAAAACAGTTGTCAAAATACGGCTCCATGTCAGTCATTACAGGGGATATATATATATATATATATATATATATATATATATATGAAAAGATGCGGCTTCCTTTATCCTTGAACTGTAACATCTGTATGAACTAAAGATTTTTAGAAAATGTTTATCAATCTTGTTTTTTAAGTGGATGCAAGTATTTAGAAGTATATGAAACATATATATATGTGTGTGTGTGTGTGTGTGTGTGTGTGTGTGTGAGAGAGAGAGAGAGAGAGACACCTCTTCATCACAGCTGCATCCCAAGCTGTAGATGGCAGTGGAGGTGGAGGTAGGCTCTAGAGGTTTTGGTGACGTCACTTCCTCTGGTCGTGTAGGTGTGTATGGAGGATTTCTCAGCATGGCGTTCAGACTGCCATGAGTTCCATTATTAGGGACAGGAGTCAATCCCAGGAGGTCTACAAACATTCACACCCATACACACAATTATTTAGAGCTATTAAAAATGTAAAGTTATTTATAATTCCAGTGTTTTCTAATAGGTCTGTAGGTTAAGACAGAGAACCATTTTAGGTCTCACCACACATTATGTTGTAAAGCTCAATATTCTCAAAAGGAGGAACTTGGTTCCTGAACTTGAAGCTTGGTCCATGTCCCAAAAAGATTGTCTATGAGAAACAGAGTGGGGAGAAAAACGTCAGGCTGGTTTTATGTATGACCTGAGGTGGGTCCAATATGTGGCGAATTTAACATTCAGTTTACTAAGACTGCAGCTGATCATGCAAACTGTGTATAGCTCCGCCCACTAACTGCTCACTCATGAGGTGCACGGTTTCAAATAGGCAGTAAAACGAGGGAGCAATTAACACGCTGGAGACAAAACAAGACATGAAAGTTAAGTAATGATGAGAGAGGTCTTAATAAATGATGCTCTTTCCAACCAAACAGTTTTCATTCCTCTCTCGCTAGGAACAGGGCGAGGCCCATGGCCCCATCTACCCACTGTGTCTCCAGCCATTGTTAAAGGAATTCTCACAGAAATGGGTCTTTTGAGACCCTAATGCAAACAACAAAAATCACTCCAAACTGCCCAGCACAAGCCGCTCAGCTAAGCCGCTCAGCGTTAGTTAATCAAACAGAATATGCAACCAGTCACACGTGTAATATCTCCACTCATTTTTTGTAAATGCTCCAGGTTTTGGCCCTTAAATGGCTCAAACTGTGCATTTAGACTGCATAACACACGGACACGATGCGGCTGATTTGTGCCTCAAACTGGTTCTAAAAGTACATCAGGCCCTCGGGGTCTGTCCCTGCTTCATACAGATGCTGAATCTATGAATGGAATACAGTACCTGCATGCTGCTTATTTTGTTGTCAAATCCATGATCGCCAAAATATCGACAACTGCCAGGTAAACGACTCTCAGGAGGAGCCCTACACAGAGGAAAATGACAGCACAACCTTACATCAGTTACATCTACACTAGTCAGCACACTATACCAACACGATAAAAAGTCACACAATAAAAAGATGTCGTTTAACAACTGGAAGTTAACTGAACTTCTAAGAGTAAAATACATAACTATTAATATTAATCATTCAAAATTCCCATATGGAAAAAAGTATATTCCAAATGTATTTATCAACTAAATTTTTGCAATGTTTGAAAAAGGGCAAAAAAAAATTGTTGAATATATTTTTGAAATGAATGTATTTGTATTTGTTATTATATGTTTGCAACCGTACAGTATGTAGTTTTAACATAGATTACAGGTATAATTGACCTCGTTGCTTGTGGGTGTATTTTGGATTTTCCATCTGAATTTACGTGACCAAATCATAAGGTAAACTATTCAGTAACTGCATGAAATAAATGTTCTTTTTTTTTTTTTTCCCTCAAACGAACCGAAAATGTTTTATGTTTTATGATCACACATATTACTATATGTTTACAATTTACTGCTGAAAGCCAAAAATCTTTTTGTATTATTTTATAAAAATCGTTCTTATAGAGTACGTCCCTGAAGAGACGGCATCTGTTTATAGTTTTAGCCCAGATTTGGTGAAAAATGGGTCGACTTTCAGTAGAAAAAAAAATTTGTGAGTTCAGCTTTTTTAATTATAACGGTTTAAAATGACATCACCGTCTATTAGACTGGAAAGAAGACGGTTACAGCCTCATATGACACCCACCCATTGAATGTAGCCTATGAAATATGAAAGCTATGAAGAATATGACACATTATATTTGCGTTAATCACGTAATATTGTATGTATGCAGTGAGATACACTGAATGAATTTCAAAGAAACAACATATCAAATCACAACTGCCATTTCACAGCGTATCAATACTTACAACACTCGCTTTTGTCGCGTTAAAGCTTCATTTGCTAATACTTGTATATCAAAAGGCTTTTTTTTTACTCTTCATACATTTTCAAGTGTAGTTGATGAATATATTCACATATGTTTATGTTTTGTATGTTCTAGCTGTAATATTTCTCCATACTTTTAAAACTAAATGAATACATGGAACATCTACATCTTACACACATCAACTCAGATATGCATGTGCATTACGTACATCGCTACCAGCCACTTCCTTTCCATCAACAGGTGGACGTCCTCAATCCTGCGGTTGTTGGCATAGTGCAGACGTTTGGGCAGGTGCTGCTTCAGGTATGGTTTAAAGTGCTGAATTGGCATCTTACACTGACAAACACGGTAAACAAACAATGAGATGCAATGATGTCATCGTGCAAGTGGCTTGTCATTTTACAGTGGGAATCATTTTATGTACTTACAGTTAAATTAGCTACTATCTCTTTTGGGTCATCTGAAAAGGAAAAGACAGGTACGATGATCAATTACAACTGTTATTTTTTATTTCTTTAACCCACAGGATACTGTTTTATCTGTCTTTGCTATCACTGCACTCTTAAAAGATGTGTTACAGTCAACTTGAATCAGAAATCATAACACATTTTCCTTCCAGACTCTCAGAAAAACAGGTATGTAAAATGTCATCTTGTCACTGGGGTGGTTCCCTCCAGGGTACATCTCAGTACGTTTAGTCAGGGAACATAATTGTACTATAATCCATTGAAATGATTCCAAGGTGTACGGACTCCACACACCCCGTCTCGCCTCCAGGCTTTTATCTTACCGTTCTGTTTTAAAACATTTGATTACGAAAAGGTAGAAATATGAACTTTTCAGCTGGAAACACATGTTTAAGGTACACATTTGGACCTTAAAACCACTGCTGTACCTTTGAGAGGATGTATACATTGTTTATACCTTCATGAATGAAAATGTTATCATAATTAATATGATATAAATAGGATATCAGGTTGTTTTCTCCTACTGGTGCAGGGTGAGGCAATCATAATTTAGAAGACAGGTTTTTTTTGTTAGTTTATTTGTTTGTTTTTTGTTGTTGCTACAGCCTGTGGCTGGGAGTCCAGACAGCACAATCACTCTCCCCCATCACCCAGTGCAATGCTAGCTAGCACAGGCATCTAATAGCTGACATAACACATCTGTCAAATGACGCTGAGTTCGCAACAGTTTGAAAAGATGTGGCAGCACTTCAAAGGTCTCAGAGGAAGCCTGTGCTTGCCTACAGCCTCTTACCACTGGTGGTATAGTGTAACTGGGGGAGTCCTAACTAGTGGGTGGAACTGGACATGTTTTTGAGACATTATATTTTGGCTGAGGTTTATGAAAAAGTAAATGATCTGATTTGATGAATCATGCTTAATATGGCAAAACAAGCGCATGAACTGATTAAGTAAAAAGATCGATTTTGATTTCAGATTTTAATACATCATGTATTATATGCTGTCGTCTCATGGCATGACATGAAATGTGTTAAAATAGTAAAGTAATTCTGTCAATACACAGTTGTCCAAGTGTCTAGATTCCCCATCTAATTAGTAGTTCTATGTCAGTTGTGTCTCAGTATTTTGCAATGTCCAAACAAAAGTGGTGGCAATAGAATTGAACGCAAGTCTAAAGGCCAGAGCACACTGGCCAAACAAACACCAAGAACCACAAGCCAACAAAAAATGTTTGCCATAGCTCTCAATGGCGAGCAGTAGGATGTTATTGCTTGGCGCAGAATGCTTGGTCAGTGTGCTTAAGAACACCATGTGCAATGGAAAGATACAGCTGCAAGAGTGTAGAGCTTCCCATCAATGAACTGTGAAGCAATGTAAATGTTTTTTGGTGCCATTAGGAGTCATCAAGCATCTTTTGAGACCAGTGCCCGACCTCACTAAATAATGGAGTCAAATTCCATTAATTCCATTCCAGTGTGTTCAGGAAAGCCTTCTCAGAAAAGCAGATGTTACTACAACATAGTGGGGACCCACTCACCACTAATACACTTTATTTCTGAGGAAATGTTGAACAAACTGCCTGGATGCTACTAGGCACATGCTGTATGTGTGCGTGGGCGAGTGTGTCTCACATGGCATGTTCCGGTTCTTGGGTCGCACCCTCCCAGAGGAACCCTGGATGAGCGTGAGGTCATCAACATTAAGTCCATATGAACTAAGATATTCCGTCCGGTCACAGTGGGCCTCCTCCATTCCTGTAACACACAATGGCAAAGACAGAAGGGTACTATCAGAGACCAGCTGCCCTGACACTCTTCAAAATAAGTACTGTCATCATTTGTCAGTTGACCTTGAAACATCATGAAACTTTGCCAGACTTCCCAGGAAGTAGCGGAGGAAGGCAGGACTTACAGAAAATCTTCAGATATTACCTCATCTCCGCACCCATTACACTGTTTACAAAGCACTGCTGTCACAACACTATGCACATTACTAATACCACATTTCTGAAATTGGTACAATTCGATTTGTTACATTTCTTCATCATATATAACAAATGATACGATTAACACGAATGATTTGATTCATTGTTGGCGTATCATTACAACCTCACTACAAGGTATGAAGCTGAAAGAGTGCAGTACCATGATCACCCACTAGGATGATGTTTACACAGCGGTGTAAATTCATTTGTTTCAGTCCATTCATCAGCTGACCAATGATGTTGTCGATTTCTCTGAGGGGATTATCCAGCTGCGCGGGGAACACATACGCACACATAGAAAAACACACACAAGCACACACACATGCATGCTTATTCAGCAAGGCTACAGTAGAAACATATTCATTCCATGTTTTTCTTTATTCCAAATGCACTGTTAATAAATATCATTATTATATAATGAGATAGTAAGATTTTATTACATACTTCTGATTTATGGTTTCATAGAACCCTCTATATTAAATACAGCAATGAACTAAAAATGTGTCAAATCTGTCAAATATGATGGTCATCTTGTACATGCAGGCATTATGTCGCTACTGTTGGAACAAAACATGGTATCTCCATTTTTCTGTTTTTGACATAATTTGAAAACGTATGTTACCCTTTACAAGGCGAGTAAATTTCATGATGAATGGACCAAAATAAATGGCCCAAAATTACTTGGAAAAAACGTCTGGTTCCACCGACTTATATTAAAAGTAAAGTATGTTTTTTCCTTCTCCTGTAAAGTTGTCATTTTGGAGATACGAGGTTTTGTTCCAACAGAAGTGACACACCTTAGCAAGCTGAAAAAGATGTTCATTCTTAAATTTCTCACATTTAATGTGAATGTGTTCATTATTAAGACCTGTATTTAGACGTGTCTCATCTGTATGCAAGTTAGTTTCATGACAGGTAGTTTCAAAAAACTCATTTCCATTGAAAGTTGATGTGCTAGCTTGGTATGCGCTGGTCCTACCTCATTACTGAAAGGTCCAAGTCTGTGTCCGAACGTATCGGGCTGCTCTGAGTGCACTGCGTACACATACGGCCTGAAACAGGACACAACATGAAACGCATACTGCACTGGTAAATGAGGTAACAGTATAATGGTAGAAGCAGTTTCCTGACCATAAAGGCAGATGCCCTGTAAGATACTTTAAATGAAATTCAGCTACACTAAGTACAGTTATCCAGTTTTTATATATGTGAGTATGCCTGAGTATGTCAGTACACCTCTCACAGTCATTATGTTTCAGATACACACTATTCTTGGTCAAGCTAACATATTCACCTGTGTTTTGTCATAACAGACGTTACTGCTATTACAGTATAAACATTTTAGGATTATAACTTTCAGGAGTTACCTTAAAACTAAATTAAGTGCAACACATATGAAATTGGTCAAATGTTCAATAAAAGACTATAGAACCCCCGAAATATGAAAAAAATGACTTCTTACCAGAATATGTAAAAATATTTTGATTCTTAACTCCTTAAAATCCCAGGCTTATTGCATACTAAGCCTTATTATCCAGTAACTACGGGGACTTCAGTGCAAACTAGTGAAGCCTTTCTTGTAATATAGCAGTGTGTAATAAAACTTTGGGCCAGCTGGTGGCCCTATGGTTTGATCAGGGGTTAAATGAGTAATTGGTGGCTTCCAACATCAGTGGCGTTCAAAATATCTGTACAAAAAGATATTAAAGCTGACTGCTACTGAAGTCCTTAATCACACACACTTAAAAAATGAATTGAATTTACTTTAGGTTTTATGTGTATTTAAATACCCAGTTGAAGAAAATGTTACATCTATACAAATATTGCCAAATCGTATATTTTGTGGATTATGTGCATATTTAAATAGACTGGACACCTGTTCAGGGTGTTTCCTGCCTTCTGCCCAATGACAGCAGGGACAGGCTCCAGCTCCCCCCAGCAAGCCAGAAGGATAAGTGGCTTACAATACATAAACTACTTAAACTATATTTGAAGCCTGCTGAATGAAGTGTCCTTGTTTTTTTGTGTGTGTTGGGTTTAAATTGCATGCCGTTCTTTTTTTTTTTCAGCACATGAAAGGATGCATTTAAGAGCCAGCACTGCTGACCTTTCATCATCAGGCAAGTGGAACCATCTCAGTATAGTCAGGATCCTCCTCTCCAGTGGAATCACCCTACACAACAAACAAGAGAAAGGAGGAGGAGGATTTATTCAACCATCCAACAAAAAAGCACTGTAAAGCAAAACACTCAGACTCCGTCACACACAGTTGAGTGTTCTAGTGCTGTTCTCAGTAAGCAAGGACTGTTCTGGTTCAACACTGCTGTCCTAGTTGAGTCCTGGCTCAAGACCAGCTAATCCAAATATATTACAAAAATGAAAGCAGACAAGCCTGATTACATACTGGTTTGACTAATCTAGAAAATCTGTCAACAATGTTTGGATCAGTTTAATGATGATGTTCAGATGCCCAGAAGTAATTGTTTTTGTTTTGCAATCTGTTTTCTTTTAATGTGTAACAGAGTTCCTGTCCTGAATCAGCCCTGATACATCTTGAGGACATTCTGTAGCAACACAGGACAGAACATTTCTTCCCATCTGTTGTAATGTTTATCTGCAGCAGCGTTCCACTCAGAATATGAACTATACTGTTAGCTAAGAAGGTTCTTTATGGGTTCTTTATTAAAGAAAATGATTTTATAAACAGCCATTACCACTGCATGACTAAATGATTCATGAAATGCAAACCTTTTTGAAAAAAGGTTCCATAAAGCACCCAAAAGTGTTCTACTTTTGTTATGATGCCAAGCTTCACTATTAAAAATTATAGTTCCTTAAGGGTTCTGGAAAATGGCATACCAAGAACACTTGAAGAACATCACGAAAAAGGTTCTTCAGACTGACGGAGAATAGGCTGCTGATGGTTCTATATGGAACTTTGAAAAGGCCAAAAACTACCCAACCACAACAAGAAAGACCAAACCATACCAAGAGAAACCCAACCATACCAAGAACTACCCCAACATACCAAGAACTACCAAACCCTACCAAAAACTAGCAAAATATACCAAGAACTACCTCACCATACTAAGAACTACCCCACCATACCAAGAACTACCAAACCATACCAAGAATGACCAAACTATACGAAGAACTAGCAAAATATACCAAGAACTATCCCATCATACCAAGAAATACCAACCCATACCAAGAACAACCAAACCATACCAAAAACTACTCCACCATACCAAGAACTACCCCACCATATCGAGAACTCCCAAACCATACCAAGAACATCCAAACCACATCAAGAATTATCAAACTATGCTAAGAACTACCAAACCATATTGAGAACTACCAAAATATACAAAGAATAACCAAACCATGCCAATAACTACCCCATCATATCAAGAAATACCTAAATATACCAAGAACAACCAAACCATACCAAGAACTACCAAACCATACTAAGGAAAACCAAACCATACCAAGGACTACTCCACCATACCAAGAACTACCCAACCATGCCACGAACTACCCAATCATAACAAGAACTACTAAACTATGCTAAGAACTACCAAACCACACTGAGCACTAATAAAATATACCAAGAATAACCAAACCATGCCAATAACTACCCCACCATACCAAGAACAACCAAACCATACCAAGAACTACCAAACCCTACCAAGAACTAACAAAATATACCAAGAATAACCAAACCATACCAAGAACTACCAAACCCTACCAAGAACTAACAAAATATACCAAGAATAAGCAAACCATGGCAATAACTACCAAACCATACCAAGAACTACCCCACCATACCAAGAACTACCAAACCATACCAAGAACTACCCCATCATACCAAGAACTAAACAACCATGCCAAGAACTACCAAACCATACCAAGAACTACCCCACCATACCAAGAACTACCAAACCATACCAAGAACTACCCCATCATACCAAGAACTAAACAACCATGCCAAGAACTAGCAAACCATATTAAGAACTACCAAACAATACCAAGAACTACCAAACCATACCAAGAACTACCCCATCATACCAAGAACTAAACAACCATGCCAAGAACTACCAAACCATATCAAGAACTACCAAACAATACCAAAAACTACCCCACAATACCAAGTATGACCAAACCATACCAAGGACTACTCCACCATACCAAGAACTAGCCCATCATACCAAGAACTAAACAACCATGGCAAGAACTACCCCACCATACCAAGAACTACCAAACCACACAAAGTTCTACCCCTCATACCAAGAACTAAACAACCATGCCAAGAACAATCATACCAAACCAAGAACTACCAAACCATACCAAGAGCTACCAAGCCATACCCAGAACTACCAAACCATACCAAGAGCTACCAAACCATACCCAGAACTACCAAACCATACCAAAAGCTACCAAACCATAACAACAACTACCAAACCATACCAAGAGCTACCAAACCATACCAAGAGCTACCAAGCCATACCCAGAACTACCAAACCATACCCAGAACTACCAAACCATACCCAGAACTACCAAACCATACCAAGAGCTACCAAACCATAACAACAACTACCAAACCATACCCAGAACTACCAAACCATACCAAGAGCTACCAAGCCATACCCAGAACTACCATAACAACAACTACCAAACCATACCCAGAACTACCAAACCATACCAAAAGCTACCAAACCATAACAACAACTACCAAACCATACCAAGAGCTACCAAACCATACCAAGAACTACCAAACCATAACAACAACTACCAAACCATAACAACAACTACCAAACCATACCCAGAACTACCAAACCATACCAAAAGCTACCAAACCATAACAACAACTACCAAACCATACCAAGAACTACCAAACCATACCCAGAACTACCAAACCATACCAACAACTACCCCATCAAACCAGGAATTAAGTTAGCTTACAGGTTTTAACCAGAAAACATGTTCATTTTCTCTACTTTATGCAGGCACAGCAGGTAACCTTGTGTTTAAAGAGACTCCCACCCACGTTACTATCATCATGATCTCACAAGCCTAATTACATCTGACTTCAGAACCGTCCTGTCTGTGTCAGCAGGAATGAAAAGAGAGAGAGACAATACCAAAAACTACCCCACAATACCAAGTATGACCAAACCATACCAAGGACTACTCCACCATACCAAGAACTAGCCCATCATACCAAGAACTAAACAACCATGGCAAGAACTACCCCACCATACCAAGAACTACCAAACCACACAAAGTTCTACCCCTCATACCAAGAACTAAACAACCATGCCAAGAACAATCATACCAAACCAAGAACTACCAAACCATACCAAGAGCTACCAAGCCATACCCAGAACTACCAAACCATACCAACAACTACCCCATCAAACCAGGAATTAAGTTAGCTTACAGGTTTTAACCAGAAAACATGTTCATTTTCTCTACTTTATGCAGGCACAGCAGGTAACCTTGTGTTTAAAGAGACTCCCACCCACGTTACTATCATCATGATCTCACAAGCCTAATTACATCTGACTTCAGAACCGTCCTGTCTGTGTCAGCAGGAATGAAAAGAGAGAGAGAGAGTTAGAAGAAAATAAACATGGCCTTTTGTTAGTTTATGTAAGCTAGGAGGACAAAAGGGCAAAACAGCTCAACATTGTCCTATTGCGCACAGACAAAGATGAATGGACCCTGTGTCTGTGTTAGCCAGTGTGTGAGAGGGCTTTGTTGGAGTAAACGCCTGGAGGGGACAGAAATGCATGTGCTTGTCCAATCATGTGTGCAGTGATCACATTTCTCCTCCGTATTCACTCTCGCAACCTAAAATCTGACAAGCTGTGAAGCCCATGAAACTGAAATTCAATTACTTTCAACCATTTTTACATCAGTTCATTACCGTTCTATTGTGAACCGGAGTAAAAATGGCACGTACAATATGTGAGAACAGAGACTGACAACTGCAAGAGCAGATGGATGGATAGATAGACAGACAGACAGATGTACTTTGTGTGTACTTTGAAATGCATTTAGCAACTGCATGGCTATATTTGCGCTTACCTCTGGCTCCAATAGGGGGCATAAGCACTATTCAAGCTGCAGTTTGTTTGGTCATTTCTAAGGCCTCTGACTGCCCAATACATATAGGATTAATGTTGCACCATATTCAATAAGAATAACTGTGCACTCTTTAAAAAGGTGGTTCTTTAAGCATTCTTTAGTAAAGAAAAGGCTTCTATATAGAACGCTGAACAGTCAAAGAACCCTATGCATGACTAAAGGGCTCTCTGCATCATCAATGGGTTCTTCGGATTGATGCAGGATGTGCTGTAGATGGTCCTACGTAGAACCCTTTAGAAAAGGGTTCTATATAGCAACAAAAAGGGGTTGTCTGTTCTTATGATATCAAGCTTGTAACAACAGAAGAACCTTTTCTGGTGCTTTGTAGAACCCTTAACAATGACAAAAGCATACTGTTTAAAAAGGATGTTTTTAAGTGGTTCTTTAAGTGTTCTTCAGGAAAGGAAATGGTTCTATATAGAACCTTGAACACTTGAAGAGCCCTATGCATGCCTAAAGGGTTCTTTGCATTATGAAAGAGTTCTTCAGATTGATGGAGAATGTGCTATAGATGACTCTATATAGAACCTTTTAGAAAAGGGTTTTATATGAAGCCAAAATTGGCTCTTCTGTTATTACAATATCAGGCTTGTTATAATAGAAGAACTCCTTTTGGTGCTTCATAAAACCCTTGTCAAAATGGTTCTATATAGAACCAAATACAATGTTCTCCACCAATCTGAAGAACCCATTTATGGAAAGACCCCTTTAGGCATGCAAACGATTCTTTAAGTGTTCATGATTAAATACTAAAGACAGATGGTTCTTTCCTAAAGAACCTTTTTTAAGAGCCTTGTCTGTTAGTAGGTTTTGGTATTTGTTATTAGCATGAGGTGGTCTGGTACAGGAGTTTTTGAGGGAGCTCTAGCTCCAGCCAATCACAGAAAGCCATTCACTCCATAATCATTACTGTCAAATTTGTAAAATGTGCATTTGTACTGGATTAAAATCACAGATCTTATCAGTGATCACTTAAATTACTGAACTTCTCCAGGAAAAAATAATCTGGCTGTTATAACAGTGCCTTACAGGACCAACATCACACAATCACGTCTATGTGTGGTTGCAGCATCTTATTTTCCCTTTTTCATGTGTTGCCAGCTCTAACTCGCTCTAAGGTAGGGGTCTCAAGTACCAGCCCTTGTGTATCCGCTGAGAACTCAAAACTGACTACTCGAACCACGAATGACATCAGAGTTGGTTTCATATATCACACTGATCTGCTTACCAAGGCCAGAAGAAGGTCCCTGCCTTCACTCCCTGTTTCTCTGCTGTTATCCAGATCTAAGAGGAAGAAAAATGTGGAAACAATAAAAACGTCAAAAGAAAACATCCATTATGAACTTAATTTTCACAGTAAGGTCTTTAAGGGGAATAGCCCACTACTGAACTCTTTTGAAAAACAAGGATACAATTTCCTAAGAAAGAAACTGTGAAGCACTATAAATGAATGTTATGGCCTAAGGTGGGGTCAGAGCTCTGTGCAATTAGACTTTACACTGTGAATCAAATACAGACTTTCAGTAATGGGCTTATCTGATATTCCTAATGGTGAAATGACTCAGAGAACAGGATTTCATTTATTTCATTAATCATCATTTATGGATGTGATTAATAATTTATGGACGAGTGTATTGTTAAAATGCTCTTAATTAACTAAATGTTATTATACTCTAGATTAACTGAAGCAAGAGTGCTGCTAATATGCTCTAAATTAACTGAATGGAGAGCGCTGCTAATATGCTCTAAATTAACTGAATGGAGAGCGCTGTTAATATGCTCTTAATTAACTGAATGGAGAGTGCTGTTAATATGCTCTTAATTAACTGAATGGAGAGTGCTGTTAATATGCTCTTAATTAACTGAATGGAGAGTGCTGTTAATATGCTCTAAATTAACTGAATGGAGAGCGCTGTTAATATGCTCTTAATTAACTGAATGGAGAGCGCTGTTAATATGCTCTTAATTAACTGAATGGAGAGCGCTGTTAATATGCTCTTAATTAACTGAATGGAGAGTGCGGTTAATATGCTCTTAATTAACTGAATGGAGAGCGCTGTTAATATGCTCTTAATTAACTGAATGGAGAGCGCTGTTAATATGCTCTTAATTAACTGAATGGAGAGCGCTGTTAATATGCTCTTAATTAACTGAATGGAGAGCGCTGTTAATATGCTCTTAATTAACTGAATGGAGAGCGCTGTTAATATGCTCTTAATTAACTGAATGGAGAGCGCTGTTAATATGCTCTTAATTAACTGAATGGAGAGCGCTGTTAATATGCTCTTAATTAACTGAATGGAGAGCGCTGTTAATATGCTCTTAATTAACTGAATGGAGAGCGCTGTTAATATGCTCTTAATTAACTGAATGGAGAGCGCTGTTAATATGCTCTTAATTAACTGAATGGAGAGCGCTGTTAATATGCTCTTAATTAACTGAATGGAGAGCGCTGTTAATATGCTCTTAATTAACTGAATGGAGAGTGCTGTTAATATGCTCTTAATTAACTGAATGGAGAGTGCTGTTAATATGCTCTTAATTAACTGAATGGAGAGTGCGGTTAATATGCTCTTAATTAACTGAATGGAGAGTGTTGTTAATATGCTCTTAATTAGCTGAATGGAGAGTGCTGTTAATATGCTCTAAATTAACTGAATGGAGAGTGCTGTTAATATGCTCTAAATTAACTGAATGGAGAGCGCTGTTAATATGCTCTTAATTAACTGAATGGAGAGTGTTGTTAATATGCTCTTAATTAGCTGAATGGAGAGTGCTGTTAATATGCTCTAAATTAACTGAATGGAGAGTGCTGTTAATATGCTCTTAATTAACTGAGTGTTAATATGCTCTGGATTAAATGAAGCAAGAGTACTGTTAATATGATCTAGATTAAGTGAAGGGAGAGTGTTGATAATATGCTCTGGATTAAATGAAAGGACAGTGTTGATAATATGCTCTGGATTAACTGAGGGGAGAGTGTTGTTAACATGCTCTAGATTAAGTGAAGAAAGAGTGTTGATAATATGCTCTGGATTAACTGAGGGAAGATTGTTGTTAATGTGCTCTTGATAAGTGAAGGTAGAGTTGATAATATGCTCTGGATTAATTGAGGGGAGAGTGTTGATAATATGCTCTAAATTAAGTGAAGGGAGAGTTGATGATATGCTCTGGATTAACTGAGGGAAGAGTGTTGATAACATGCTCTAGATTAAGTGAGGGGAGAGTGTTGATAATATGCTCTAGATTAAGCGAAGGGAGAGTGTTGATAATATGCTCTGGATTAACTGAGGGGAGAGTGTTGATAATATGCTCTAGATTAAGTGAAGGGAGAGTGTTGATAATATGCTCTGGATTAACTGAGGGGAGAGTGTTGATAATATGCTCTAGATTAAGTGAAGGGAGAGTGTTGATAATATGCTCTGGATTAACTGAGGGGAGAGTGTTGTTAACATAATAATAATAATAATAATAATAATAATACATTTTATTTAGTAATGGCGCCTTTCAAAGCACTCAAGGACACCTTACAACGGTTAAAAGAAGAATGGTAGAGTATAAAAGAGGATAAAAAACAAAAAACAAATAAACAGATAAACAAATCAACATACATTCAAATACTTTCAACCAGACGAGAAACAAGACAAACAGAGAAAAGTGAAGATGAGGAATCAGGAGTATGCAAGTGTGAATAGATGGGTTTTAAGCCGAGATTTGAAGGTAGTTAGACAATCAATATTGCGAATTTGGGTAGGAAGGGTGTTCCAGAGAGATGGGGCAGAGTGGCTGAAGGCTCTAGTTCCCACGGTGGACAAGCGGACTGGAGGGAGAGTGAGCTGGCCAGCTGACGAGGATCGGAGGGTGCGAGCAGGACTGTATGTCTTAAGGAGATCAGAGATATAAGAGGGAGCAAGTCCATGTAGAGCTTTGAATGTAGTTAGTAAGATTTTATACTGGATCCGGTAGTTGACAGGGAGCCAGTGGAGCTCTTTAAGGACAGGGGTGATATGTTCGGTTACAGGCGACCTGGAGATGATCCTAGCTGCTGAATTTTGAACTAACTGGAGTCTATGTAAGTGTTTCTGAGGTAAGCCGAAAAGAATAGAATTACAGTAGTCTAGTCTCGATGTTACTAATGCATGGACCAGAATAGCTGTGCAGGATTGGCTGAGGAATGGACACAGTCTGTTAATGTTCCTAAGATGGAAGTAGGCTGAGCGTGTGATATTGGAAATGTGTGTTTTGAAGGAGAGATGGCTATCAAGAACAACTCCCAGACTTGTAACCTGGGAGGACGGAGAGACAGTGGAATGATCAAGATTCAGAGTGAAAGACTGACATTTTGCAAGGATGTTCTTAGTTCCTACTAGGAGAATTTCAGTTTTATTGGTGTTTAGCTGTAGAAAGTTTTCGGAGAACCATTTTTTTGCCTGATCTAAACATTTTAACAGAGAGGAGGGTGGGAAAGTATCGTTGGGTTTAGTGGAGAGGTAAAGCTGGGTGTCGTCAGCATAACAATGAAAATGTATTTTAAATTTCCTAAATATTTGGCCAATTGGGAGAAGATAAATTATGAATAGGAGAGGTCCAAGAACAGAGCCCTGCGGAATGCCACAAATGACTTTGGACATAGATGACTGGCAGTTCTTGAGGCGGATGAACTGGGAGCGATCATTGATATAGGAGGAGAACCACTTAAGCACAGTATCGGTGAGCCCAATAGATTTTAGACGATCAAGTAGTATTGGGTGGGAGATAGTGTCGAACGCAGCTTTTAGATCTAAGAGGATGAGAATCGTAAGCCGGCCTGAATCAGCTGCCACTAGAAGATCGTTGGTCACTTTCAGGAGAGCGGTTTCTGTGCTGTGGAGAGGACGAAAGCCAGATTGAAAGGTTTCATATAGGTTATTGTTACTAAGGTAAGTATGAATCTGAGTGTAGACAGTGTTCTCTAAAATTTTTGAAATAAATGGTAGACTTGAAATTGGCCGGAAGTTATTAAAATCAGTCTGATCTAATCCAGGTTTCTTAAGTATGGGAGTAATCATGGCCAGTTTGAGAGAGGCAGGGACAAGACCAGTTGAAAGAGAAGACTGAATGATAGCAGTAATAGGCTCACTTAGAGAGGAAGAGCAAGCTTTGACAAGATTTGTTGGAAGAGGGTCTAGAATACAGGTTGTAGACTTAGCTTTCTTAATAAGATGAGCTATTTCAATAGTTGTAGGGAGTGTAAAAGTAGATAAAGAAGAAGAAGAGCATAGCAGTAGATCGGGAGTACACTTAGGGGTAGCATTAGCTGTGTGGGAAGAGGTTATCTGTTGATGGATGTTTTGGATTTTTGAGTCAAAAAATGACATAAACATATTGCATAGATCAACAGAGTGCATTTGAGTAGATGATGTGTCCGGTGATTGCAGCATATTGTTTACAGAACAGAAAAGGGCACGGGTGTTGCCCTCAGAAGCCATGAACAATGTCCGGTAGTTAGCAGATTTTGCAGCAAAGATAGCTTCCTTGTAGTGCGTTAAGTGGCTGTTGTACATTTCCCTGTGTACTGTAAGTCCACTTTTCTTGAACAAGCGCTCGAGCTGTCGTCCCCTGGATTTTAGGTGGCGCAATTCGGCGGTGTACCATGGCGCACTACGAGCAAATGAAACTGTCCTTGTTTTTAGTGGGGCGAGTTTATCCAATAGGTCGTGTAGCTCCGTGTTATACTGGGATAAGAGATGCTCTAGATTAAGTGAAGAAAGAGTGTTGATAACATGCTCTGGATTAACTGAGGGAAGATTGTTGTTAATGTGCTCTTGATAAGTGAAGGGAGAGTGTTGATAATATGCTCTGGATTAATTGAGGGGAGAGTGTTGATAACATGCTCTAGATTAAGTGAAGGGAGAGTGTTGATAATATGCTCCGGATTAACTGAGGGGAGAGTGTTGATAATATGCTCTAGATTAAGTGAAGTGAGAGGGTTGATAATATGCTCTGGATTAACTGAGGGGAGAGTGTTGTTAACATGCTCTAGATTAAGTGAAGAAAGAGTGTTGATAATATGCTCTGGATTAACTGAAGGGAGAGTGTTGTTAACATGCTCTAGATTAAGTGAAGAAAGAGTGTTGATAATATGCTCTGGATTAACTGAGGGAAGAGTGTTGATAATATGCTCTAGATTAAGTGAAGGGAGAGGGTTGATAATATGTTCCGGATTAACTGAGGGGAGAGGGTTGATAATATGCTCTGGATTAACCGAGGGGAGAGTGTTGATAATATGCTCTGGATTAACTGAGAGTGTTGTTAATATGCTCTAGATTAAGTGAAGGGAGAGTGTTGATAATATGCTCTGGATTAACTGAGGGGAGAGTGTTGTTAACATGCTCTAGATTAAGTGAAGAAAGAGTGTTGATAATATGCTCTGGATTAACTGAGGGGAGAGTGTTGTTAACATGCTCTAGATTAAGTGAAGAAAGAGTGTTGATAATATGCTCTGGATTAACTGAGGGAAGAGTGTTGTTAATATGCTCTAGATTAAGTGAAGGGAGAGGGTTGATAATATGTTCCGGATTAACTGAGGGGAGAGTGTTGATAATATGCTCTGGATTAACTGAGAGTGTTGTTAATATGCTCTAGATTAAGTGAAGGGAGAGTGTTGTTAATATGCTCTGGATTAACTGAGGGGAGAGAGTGTTGATAATATGCTCTGGATTAATTGAGGGGAGAGTGTTGATAATATGCTCTGGATTAACTGAGAGTGTTGTTAATATGCTCTAGATTAAGTGAAGGGAGAGTGTTGATAATATGCTCTGGATTAACTGAGGGGAGAGTGTTGATAATATGCTCTGGATTAACTGAGAGTGTTGTTAATATCCTCTAGATTAAGTGAAGGGAGAGTGTTGATAATATGCTCTGGATTAACTGAGGGAAGAGTGTTGTTAATATGCTCTAGATTAAGTGAAGGGAGAGGGTTGATAATATGTTCCGGATTAACTGAGGGGAGAGTGTTGATAATATGCTCTGGATTAACTGAGAGTGTTGTTAATATGCTCTAGATTAAGTGAAGGGAGAGTGTTGTTAATATGCTCTGGATTAACTGAGGGGAGAGAGTGTTGATAATATGCTCTGGATTAATTGAGGGGAGAGTGTTGATAATATGCTCTGGATTAACTGAGAGTGTTGTTAATATGCTCTAGATTAAGTGAAGGGAGAGTGTTGTTAATATGCTCTGGATTAACTGAGGGGAGAGAGTGTTGATAATATGCTCTGGATTAATTGAGGGGAGAGTGTTGATAATATGCTCTGGATTAACTGAGAGTGTTGTTAATATGCTCTAGATTAAGTGAAGGGAGAGTGTTGATAATATGCTCTGGATTAACTGAGGGGAGAGTGTTGATAATATGCTCTGGATTAACTGAGAGTGTTGTTAATATGCTCTAGATTAAGTGAAGGGAGAGTGTTGATAATATGCTCTGGATTAACTGAGGGGAGAGTGTTGATTATATGCTCTGGATTAACTGAGCAGCAGGTTGATGTGAAGTGGCTCAGTTTAGATAAACTTAACAACTTGGATATCTTTACAGTGGGGATGGGAACCAGCAGTCACAATGTCTGCAATGCAAATCTAAATGATTTACTGATTAAAACCACAAGTGAACCTACATGAGTCTTCTTAGTTTTGATTTGTAATGTTGATAATAGCAGACTATTTGTAAATTTGAAAAAGATTCTACTTCACCCTACATGTATCTCTTTGCCATGAATGTGCTTTAAAAAACCTTTTTTAGGCTAAAATGGTAAAACAGCGATCAGGCAACATATTCATAACTGTTTAACCTCTTACTGTCTAGGGTATATTTTGGTTCGTACATTTGAATTTACATGACCAAATCTCAAGGCAAATTATTCAGTAACTGCATAAAATAAATTAAAAAAATAAATAAAGCTGAACAGAAGATGTGTTTTATGATCACACATATTGCTATATGCTTACAATTTACTGCTAAAAGCCAAAGATCTTAGACGCTCTTTGTATTATTTTATAAATATAATTTTTACAAAGCAGATCACTGAAGAGACGTCATCTGTTTATAGTTATATACATCTGTATATAGCCCAGGTTTGTGGAAAAATGGGTTGACTTTCAGTAGAAAAAAAACTGAGTTCAGCTTCTTTTATTATAAGTTTAAATGACATCACCATCTATTTGACTGGAAAGAAGACAGTTATAGCTCTCATACGACGCCACCTTTTGAATGTGGCTTATGAAATATGAAAGTGATGAAGAATATGAGCATTTTGGAACTACCGGTCATTCCAAGGAGTTTAAGAGGCTACAACAACATCTGTCTGGGAGGTACCTTTTAAAGGCATGAAAACACTTCAGACCTCTGGTTCCTATCACCATTACTGTAAACAACCCTTATCCGTTAAGTTTCTTTGGACTGTCATATTTCACACCAAACCCCTCAGAATCACTTTGCCTACAACTTAATAGTTTGATTATGTAGAATTTTTGAATTGGTGTAAATGTCCATTAAAGTCTCTGCTAATGAAGGGTGGAACTCACAGGTTGCCCTCCCCACCAGCGATGGTTGAGCTTCTCTCTCCCACGTAGGTTAAAGTTTGCCTCAAACACTGGGTCATGCATTGTGTTACCCACAATACCATGAGACTCTGGGTACAGGCCCTACCAAAACACACACAGAGTAAGATTTAGAGAAACTTCCACACTATCGCATGCGTTTTTGGACTTTTATGAAGCTAAAAACACATCCGCAGCTTACCGTGGCTAGAGTGTAGAGGTTGGGGAAAGTTTTAGAAGGGTACATTGGTCTCATATAAGGGGCATGGGTCCCACACATCTCTATAAAAAAAAAATCAATTCCAATTATATAAGAAACACAATATAGTAAAAGGATCAAATTAAGAACAAGCATCCAAATGTTTTGTAGATGTTTGTAGATCATTGTCTTGTGCATTACAAAAGCACATCTCTAATGTGGACAGAGTCAGAGAGGGTAAGCTTTCAATTACTGCTAGCCGAGGAACAGAGCCCAATAAAACTACACAATGGCCATAATTTTCTATTTGACACAATGAAAAGAGGAAATCGCCTTAAAGCAGGGCGGTCCGGTCTTATCTCCAAAGTGCCAGTGTGGCTCTAGGCTTTCATTCCAAACAAGCAGGACTCCACTTGTTTAATCAGTTGGTCTCAGACTTCAGACGTTTTGATTTGAGCTCCTGCTTTGTTAGAATGAAAACCTGCAGCCACACCAGCCTTTTGCTTATAAGACTGGATACCCCTCAGTATGGTGTGTCCTAAAGAAAGACTTTTGTGTAGGGATTCAGACTGATATCGGATTCATTCGGTATTGACATTGCATGCATTCGTTTTTTTACTGTGGAACAATAGGACAATGCGGCACTTAGTTTTAATAAAGATAACGGATATAAATAAATGGTGTTGACATGTTTTGCAGTGTACTGTGCACTAGTTGTTGTGCACATGCAGTAAGACGCTCACACAAAATTTCTTTCAAATAATCAGGATTTCAAATCATCAAACTGCATTTCAAGACCTTCAAGACCTGGTACATTTTTAGGTGTAATATTTACTGCTACATTTCAAATGTGTGTATTTTACAATAAATTTAGTTAATGTGGCAATATATTTTGAAATACATGATAGCGTTTTGTATGTGTTTCAAGTTTGCATGTTTAACATGGTAGTAGCTTCAGGCTCCTGCAGCTGCCGTTGCGTAAGGATGGTCGGGCTAAAAATACCTGCAGGGTGTGTGAAGGGATTCCCAGATTGAAAGGGGTGGCACAGTGCAATGAATGTGTTACAGTGAAGGAAGCAGTTGAATTTGCAGGTTTATCAAAGTGTACAGACATATGGGTCGACCAGCAGTGGTAAAAATCCCAGTCTACAGAAAACTCATCAGAATTTTCTCCGTAAAACAGAACTGACAGACAGGTACTGATGGCAAGTTTCACGGCTTGTGCATAAAAATTGCTTCCAAGCAAGAATTGCTTCTAGAATTCAAGGCAGGTTCTTCACAACCAGTTTCTGAAAGAACACTCAAATGCAGTGAAGCATTTCTTATTCATAAGCCATGAAACATGCAGGCATTCCCTGTCTGTCAGTTTCATCTTTTGGTCACAATTCTGATGAGAATTTCTACAATTCTGCAATCACTCTTTTTCTACTTTGTGACCCATTTTCCACAAATTGAACAAGACACTCACTGCACTGTACCACCTCTTCTCAATCCATGAATCTCAATGCACGCCCCACAGACACTTGTAGCCCGACCATGCTTGTGCAGCACCATCTGCAGGAGCCTGAAGTTACTACCACCTTAAGTGATTAATATGTTATCCGAGGAGCTTATGTCCAGATCATTTTTTTGCTGTGTTACTGTGGTGGAGTCGTACTCAGTTTGTGGATGTTGGGGATGACAGATTTTCCTTTCTTCATGTAGGAAGCTCGGAATCCATCTAAAGACAGCATGATCAGGGGAGGTCGCACAAAACTGCACAGAGAAAAGATATTTTAGTTTTAATTCACTGGTTACACCTTTATAGCAATGGTTTGAAAATGTAGACGTTTTAGCTCCATAATCATTGCCAAAGATGGTGATGTGTATAGGTTTTCATTAAATTTAGGTCATTTGACGAGGATGGACATGTGAATGCCTTGATTCTGTGTTGACTGACCATTTCACTTGGACTTGGACATGTGCTTTGGAACACTGTCCCACTAGAAAATCTAACCAGAGCCAGGTTTTCGATTTTTGGCAACGGCAGCCAGAAAGAAAAGGCCTTCCAAACAGTTTGTTGGCAAAGCATTAGTGTCTAATTGTTGTTTTGGAGACATTGTGACCCAAATGTGCTAACACCTTCTGCACAACTCCAACCATGATCTGTGGAGCAATGTTCGCCTCTCATCCTCTTCACTGTATGAGGGTAAAGTGCAGATTTACTGCAACTCCTGTTGTTTGAACCTCTTAATCCTTGTTATTACCCTATTAATGGAGATTTTCAGTCATGTAGCTATTTTTGAAATATCTCTTTATAGCTACTCAACATACATTCAAACAAAGCTATTTCAACACACATTCGTCTCAGTTCATTTGTGTATTCTCTAAACTTTGGTGACCTCATATTCATACCCCAGTGAAACAAGATGTCATTAGCAGGGTTTCTATTCAATGATTTCTAACAAATTTCCGAAAAGGAAGCAAAAGAAAATATAAATGAATCAGTGTTTCCATCAACTAATGCTTTTTTTTTTTTAAACTCCTGACAATGACATTACATATTTGCACCATCTGCAAGACAAACATGGCATATGCAATGGAGCGATTCAAACCCTTATTCGCTCCTGGTAGAGCTGTTTTGACAGCCCCCAGCAACTGCACATAGTTATAGCCTTAACAGTTCAGAAACAGGGCAGAGCAGGCAGCGGCCCAATGAATGCTGAAATCAATGTCCCACTTCACTGTGGCCCACCGAACCCCTGGGAACACCACCTGGGCAAACAGTTCTGAGAGAACATAGGGCCATGCATTTGACCTTTCTTCCTGCAACTTCTACATAAAGTCTGTTTCCATTATGTTTTGCATTTCTCATTTATCAATAAAGCAAGTTTTCTACCTCATCCAGGCGTAACAGAATAAGCTTCAGACACATTTTGTTAACACGAATTGTGACCTAACCATTGATTGTGACCAATGTGGCTTTGTGCAAAATCATTTCTCTTAAATTTCTCTTAAGCTTCATTTTCTAGGGCTGGACCTGAATATTCAACTATTCTGAAATTTATTCTTTGGGTAGGTATTCAGTTTTTAATTTTGGGATTCAGATGTTCAACTGTTTTGACAAAATAAAAATAAGGGTGAACTGTAAAATACTATGACATTTGGAAAATCGTAGACAGCTTGAGGTTACGGTCCATAATGCAACTTTATTTTCAATATGCTGAAAATAGCACCAAACATAGGTAAAAGAAACAGCCTCGCCAGTGCCAACAGCTAAAAACACAACCCTCCACTCTACTCCGGAAAACTCCACTCGGATTCAGGCACCTCAACATAAAAGTCCTTACAAATGAACCTAAAACAGCCCAATGTAAACATTTGTTCTCTTTAAAAAAAAATTGAACTACATTCAACACGGCCTGGTGACACCACAATACATTTCATCAGCACATTCTTATCACTGCTGTCGGATTAAAACCTCGTATCTCCAGGCTCAAAATGAAGTGGGGAAAATGTCTGGTTCCATTGACTTACATTAAAAGTAAAGTATTTTTTTCTTTCTCCTGTAAAGTTACCATTTTTGGAGATACGAGGTTGTATACTCATGGAGGAGATGGTTTAGGCCAGATACGAGGATTTGATCCAACAGCAGCGTTATACTACATTAATACTTAGCATTGTTAAAATGTGGAAATGTAGATCACCTCAACTCGAACACCTCACATCCTGCTCACTCACATCACTCACAGTGGTGAACATCACATTAACGCTGTGCTAGACGGCATGTATTCATAGGCAGCATACAGTGCCTGTGACTAAACGCACTGAACCCTTACTGGGGGGGTGATGTATACCCTTTATACCTCTGTGATGCACTGGTTACTCTGTGTTAGTCTATGCTGATTTATGCTGGTATAGTTCTAGTTGGGTATGTGGTCATTCAAAACACAACGTATTTTGTTTCTGCTGATGAACAGCCTTGTTGACTGGTGTACATGCTGAACTTGTAATTTCTAGCAGGGAGGAGAGTCCAGCAGGTCTGTTGGATGGAGCAAAATCAGGCAGCGATCTCCACAGCACTCTGGAGATTAAGATTTTACAGAGGGTAAAGCCACGGTTGTGCTTTCAACATGGGCATCTGATTTTACAAATAATCACTGTTGGCTACTACTGAAGCTCAGGAGCCCAAAAACAAGGTTTTCAGGACAGCTTTCACTATGAGATAAAGCGAGTTAAGCACAAAACCTATTTTACTTAACTTTGTTTTCTCCAGGGTGCTGATTATAGTAATTACTCACCTTGTGTTCTTAGAGGTGCTAGACAAAGCCACTCACCCTGCTGGGCATTCTGCAGAATGAATCTCCTCACAGTCATCTTCCAACCACGTACTCTCACCTATAAACCACACACACTTAGTAAACAAGATACAGAGGCAAGACACCTACATACATACACACTCACACATTCTTATTCACTTAAAGTTAGTCAGCATGTTAGTTAGTGTGGTAGTCATTGTGGTGGTCATTGTGGTAGTTAGTGTTGTAGTCAGTGCGGTAGTCAGTGTGGTAGTCAGTGTGGTAGTCAGTGTGGTGTTAGTGTGGTAGTCAGTGTGGTAGTCAGTGTCGCAGTTAGTGTGTTCGTCAGTGTGGTCGTCAGTGTCGCAGTCAGTGTGGTAGTCAGTGTGGTAGTCAGTGTGGTAGTCAGTATGGAAGTCAGTGTGGTAGTCAGTGTGGTAGTCATTGTGGTCATCAGTATGGAAGTCAGTGTGGTCGTCAGTGTGGTCGTCAGTGTCGCAGTCAGTGTGGCAGTCAGTGTGGCAGTCAGTATGGAAGTCAGTGTGGTCATCAGTGTGGTCGTCAGTGTCGCAGTCAGTGTGGCAGTCAGTGTGGTAGTCAGTGTGGTAGTCAGTGTGGTAGTCAGTGTAGTAGTCAGTGTGGTAGTCAGTATGGAAGTCAGTGTGGTAGTCAGTGTGGCATTCAGTGTAGTAGTCAGTGTGGTAGTTAGTGTGGTAGTCAGTGTATTAGTGTGGTCATTATGGAAGTCAGTGTGGTAGTCAGTGTAGTAGTCAGTGTGGTAGTTAGTGTGGTAGTTAGTGTGGTAGTGTGGTAGTCAGTGTAATAGTCAGTGTGGTAGTTAGTGTGGTAGTCAGTGTAATAGTCAGTGTGGTAGTCAGTGTAGTAGTCAGTGTGGTAGTTAGTGTGGTCGTCGGTGTGGTAGTTAGTGTGGTCGTCAGTGTCGCAGTCAGTGTGGCAGTCAGTGTGGCAGTCAGTATGGAAGTCAGTGTGGTCATCAGTGTGGTCGTCAGTGTCGCAGTCAGTGTGGCAGTCAGTGTGGTAGTCAGTGTGGTAGTCAGTGTAGTAGTCAGTGTAGTAGTCAGTGTGGTAGTCAGTATGGAAGTCAGTGTGGTAGTCAGTGTGGCATTCAGTGTAGTAGTCAGTGTGGTAGTTAGTGTGGTAGTCAGTGTAGTAGTCAGGGTCGTAGTTAGTGTAGTAGTCAGTGTATTAGTGTGGCCATCATTATGGAAGTCAGTGTGGTAGTCAGTGTAGTAGTCAGTGTGGTAGTTAGTGTGGTAGTTAGTGTGGTAGTGTGGTAGTCAGTGTAATAGTCAGTGTGGTAGTTAGTGTGGTAGTCAGTGTAATAGTCAGTGTGGTAGTCAGTGTAGTAGTCAGTGTGGTAGTTAGTGTGGTCGTCAGTGTGGTAGTTAGTGTGGTCGTCAGTGTGGTAGTCAGTGTGGTAGTTAGTGTGGTCATCAGTATGGAAGTCAGTGTGGTAGTCAGTGTGGTCATCAGTATGGAAGTCAGTGTGGTAGTCAGTGTAGTAGTCAGTGTAGTAGTCAGTGTGGTAGTCAGTATGGAAGTCAGTATGGAAGTCAGTGTGGTAGTCAGTGTGGCATTCAGTGTAGTAGTCAGTGTGGTAGTTAGTGTGGTAGTCAGTGTAGTAGTCAGGGTCGTAGTTAGTGTAGTAGTCAGTGTATTAGTGTGGTCATCATTATGGAAGTCAGTGTGGTAGTCAGTGTAGTAGTCAGTGTGGTAGTTAGTGTGGTAGTTAGTGTGGTAGTGTGGTAGTCAGTGTAATAGTCAGTGTGGTAGTTAGTGTGGTAGTCAGTGTAATAGTCAGTGTGGTAGTCAGTGTAGTAGTCAGTGTGGTAGTTAGTGTGGTCGTCAGTGTGGTAGTTAGTGTGGTCGTCAGTGTGGAAGTCAGTGTGGAAGTCAGTGTGGAAGTCAGTGTGGAAGTCAGTGTGGAAGTCAGTGTGGTAGTTAGTGTGGTCATCAGTATGGAAGTCAGTGTGGTAGTCAGTGTGGTCATCAGTATGGAAGTCAGTGTGGTAGTCAGTGTGGTAGTCAGTGTAGTAGTCAGTGTGGTAGTGTGGTAGTCAGTGTAGTAGTCAGTGTGGTAGTTAGTGCGGTAGTCAGTATGGAAGTCAGTGTGGCATTCAGTGTAGTAGTCAGTGTGGTAGTTAGTGTGGTAGTCAGTGTAGTAGTCAGCATGGTAGTTAGTGTGGTCGCCAGTGTGGTAGTCAGTGTATTAGTTAGTGCGGTAGCTAGTCCTGGTTTGTCAGACCTTTGCAGAGAGATTTGTAGTTTGTGCAGCAGTCTCCTTTCTCCAGACAATCCTCTGAACACTGACACGCATAGTCCTCATTTCGGCTCTCCCCACACCGCTCAGCAGTGCACTCAAAGCCCCCAGCTACACACAAACACACACACACACACACACACACACACACACACACACACACACACACACACACACACACACAAACAATTATTTTTAATGTAGTTATAAAAAATGTATACTAGCATAAAATTTGCCGTGTGCATCAGAGCATGTGTGCGTGTGTGTGTGAGAGTGAATGTTAGTATTTACTACATATCTGGGTCATCAGCTGGTGGATTGTGGTCTGCATAAGGACCCAGTAAATTATTTCAGCCTACCAAGCCAAGCACTTAAAAAAATAAAAAAATTCAGTAAAGCTAAAGCAGCAGCCATAGCACTGTGTTATAGCTTATCCAAACAACTTAACCAACGAAGGGCAAAAGTGAATAATTTCACATCTTTTTATAGATTTTTTTAATCTATTATTTCTGTCTCATTAAAGGTCGACAAGGAAGATGTTTTTAAAAACAAATGAACAGAGAGCGGCATGTTTTGCCCATTTCAGGTCCTAAAACCAATGTGTCTCAACTATTCAGAAATGAAAATGATATTCTTTATCTTTTTTGAAAACCTTGTTTCTTCCAAAAGGATCTTCTGCAGATTTGTTTGTTTTGCAAACAACAGCCAGTGAGCATTCAGTCTCATACTGATCATTAAAACATAAAACTATGTTCAAAATAAAACAGTTTATCAAAATCTGTATACACACAAATGTACATATATGGGTCTTATTTGATATTGTTAGCTGCCTGGACAAATCATAAATACTTGAACATTTAAAAGCAACTGTTGTCGCGTTGCTATGTTGGTTTGTATATCGGAACCTTTGTAAGCAAGAAACTTGACAAAACTGGACCTTCCCAACGTCTAGTTGAATAACTCTGCTGTATAATTGCAGTGGCATATTCCAGACTTATTTATTTATTTATTTATTTATTTTATTTTATTAAACTACAAACATAAAAATGGGCAAAATGTATATTTGCATTTGCATTTTTTGTGTGTAATATCTTGAGAAGCTCTTATGGAAAAACAAGGTGCTTTTCACATTTCATTCTCTTACATATTCAAAACCAAATAAGAATTGTCTATTGGCCATTGCATCACCTCATCGTGGCACTTCAGCTCTGCAAAAATTAAGTTTTTAATGAAGTAAAATAAATATTTCAATGCCAGCGAGGCACTTCTGTCAAAGACTGGGCAGGATGCCAGGAGGGACGTTTTAGTGTAAGGTGGGATTCAAGAGGAAAACGTCTAGACTGTAATTGTAAATACCCAAATTAATTAGCATTTTCAGATTTGCATTTGAATTTGAAAAGTTCGTAATACGCTGCCCTAGTTTAATAGTGTTCAAAAGTTCGAAATCAATGTTTTCCACGATGTAAAACCGTTGTTGCTAATAAGTATACAAAATATTTTCTGTATGGTGGTAGAAATATAGAACATTCTTGTTCTTTTGAAAGTGGTCCAATCAATTAAAAATCAGAACATTATCTAAAATTCCTCAGTCAAAAATAACTTGAGTCTGGTTTATATACATTACACAAGTTGTAAATAAAACATAACTCATTCAAATAGTCGGTGTTGGTGGACAGGAGTAGTCTCATCTGCCACCATATTTTCATATACTGTATAAAAGAGGCATAACGCTACTGAAATAAATAGTGCTTTGGAAAGTACATGAATGTGTCAGTCGACCACACAGGAATAAAATACATCACACAATCGCTTTCTTTCACTTTCCTCCTTCTGTGTTGCCAATACATGAGCCTGTGTTCATGAGCCAGACACTGAGTGTGCGCGCACATTCAGAGTGAAACTCAGACTGCCGTGGAAATGCTTATTATTGGACTTTTATTGGATATTAAGCTGACTGAAGCAGGAAGTATATTCCTGTTTATGTGCTTGCCTGCTCTCAATGGTGGCTTGTGAGACCAACAAAATAAAAAATCTATTTTAATCTTTGTTTTTGCTCAAGTTCTTTATTCATATCAAAGTAAACAGGACATCAGCATTGAGAGCAAGCTTGTTAAAGTAAATAGCGGATTCAAAGTCAAAAATCTTTCTGGCTCCGCATTGAGGGGTTACATCTGTGAGTACTCACCAGTTTTGAGGCACTGTTCATCAAAGTCAGCGCAGCAGCTGTAGTAAGTCTTACACAGGTTATCACACCTGCAACCTGGAGGCTCCGCCTCTACCAGCTCAAAGCACCGCCCCTTACATGAGCCTGCTGAGCTCACCCATTCAGATACTGTCAGAGACACAAACCACAGTACAGAAAATAGATTCAGAAAACCAGACACAACTACAGACGGTACAGATGGTGAAATTAGTGATTACACATTGATCTGCACATTGTGAAAGTCTTACTCGGTGCTCCCAAAGGATGATGTAATCTGGTAGTAAAGTAACACTATGTCATATTTTCATTCAAACTGAAAGAAGTAGTATTATTGACTATGGAGGTAAAAAGAAAACACTAGAATAAGGTGCGTGTGCTATTGCAAGTCGCCCTGCAAAGCCTGAAATAATCATTTAAAAGTCAGAGGTAGCAAGACAGATTTGGTGGGAGTTTTTCAGACCATGTCATATATTTTTCCATGTCAACATGCAGAGGCTCAAAAATAAGGTCCGGCTTGAAGTCAAAATCAACATTATACTGATGAAGACACGATGACGATAGTAATAATTCACTCACATCATTGGAATTTACATTGGTCTCTTCAAATACTCTTTCAACGCACTTGCAAAAGTCAGGTTAATCCGCTTGTGGCGGTCCGAAATACAATTGGTTTTACAAATCGTTCGACCACATGTTGCCTGCAATTACACATTTCCACCAGAGAGGTCTCCAAATCCCCAAAACTTACACGGTGTTGCTTTAAAACACATTAACAGGTAGAACAATTCTGCTGAAAGTGTGGGCTATAAACTTTTAATCTATAGAGATCGACAGAGAACATTATGATTTCAATTTGAAAAGTTGCTGCTGTGCGTACACTTTTGTTTTTGTGGGAAGAAAAGCTAGCCTTTCCATTCTTGCCAAGGTTTGGTCACTGACATTGAAAACAAACGAAAAAAGAGGTGTAGATTCAAACCTGTCGATACAGAAAGTAAATCAATTGTAAAAGTAATTCATTCTGTAACTATGTGATACTTTTGAACTTAAGCAAATACATACAACTCATATAGCTGAACAGTACTGATAAAAGTAGACTTTTATGGGGTAAAAGAGTAGAGCTGAATACGTTTTTCTGCTTTGCTGTTTCAGAAAGGTCAATCAGGTCAGCGTCAGCTCACAGGCCACACAGGCTTCTGGGCTGGAGTGTCGTAATGAAGAAAAGAAAATGGGTAAAGTGGTTAGAGTCTCACTTTTAGTGTGTGGAGGACCATCATCCTTTTCTCCTGTTGGCTGAGCAGCCTGAAACACATAGCCCACACACACGCGAGGGCCGAGCAAAACCGAGAACGCACAAACTACCTGTGAAGAGAAGTATACGTCAGTATATGCACATGTACACACGATATTAGCTTCGGCTTTAAGAGAAAAGCCATTCTAATGTGGATAACAATGCTTTAAAACAAGTGGGAACCAGTCTCACTTGCAAAACATTCAATTACTCTTATTTTTATTCAAGAATTATTAGTAATATTGGAATTAGGTTGAAGTTGAGCTGGACAATATGACCGTATTTATTGTTATTGTTCTAAATTACATCACAATATGTCACAATAGGCTTTTCTGAGTATATCTTGGATACTGTCAATAATTAAAAAGGCTTCCCAACTGCATATTTGATTACAAAGAGCATAACTAGTTCTACTCCTTAAAAGGCCATGTTCTTTTAGACACTTCTATAGCCTAAAAACAGCTCAGCCAGTTTGCACTGAAGTCCCTGTAGTCACTGAGTAGTAAGCCTCTGTATGTAATGAGTCTGGGATTTTAAGGGGGTTAACTAAATTTAATGCAGCATAGTGTCAAATATATTGAATACCAGTGACCGTATACATAGGTTTTGATAGTATTTTTAAAATGTGGGCTTACTTTGTCTAGTCTAGCATATTAGATGACAGAACAAAAATATCATGACATATCGTGTTTTGTAAAATCCTCCTTAAGTATCATGACATCACATTTTGCCATATCGCCCACCTTTAGAGTGAAGTATTCCTCTCAAAATCAAACCCCAGGTAAAACCACTTTCCTTTACAAGGTTCCTGAGGCTCAATGACTCTCGATTGTGACTATATGGCAAACAACATTAGATAGTTCAAGACATTTTCAAGACACACACTGGAGCAGACAAAAATCAGTAACGCCACATTTCAAAACACTATTAAAAATAAATAGAAATATTAGAGGACGAATTGTCCTCTTTTCTTATGAATCAGTAGAAAAGCATACTGTGGCATAATTTATCAAAATATGAATGAATGAATATCATTATATTACCCACCTCTACTCTCCGTATCATAGAACAAAACAGGCATCTATACAGATCACTGCAGTCACATTCAATTTATGTTGTAAACAGGAAACAGTATAAGGTCAAAGCTGTGTTGTTCATCGCCAACAACTGCGTTACCAGTAAACTCAGCACTGTATTGATCACGATAGCCTGAAAGCTCTAGTCTAAGAGAGAGACCAATACACAAACACTCAAATATCAGAGTGACCTACTTAGAGCTAAACAGAGTGGACCATTTAGACCAGTGTTTCCCAGTTCCAGTCTTGTCCCCCATCCGGATTGGCCAGTTTTGTGTTTTTCCTGCTTTTACCGTGATAAATTATCTAACAGCACATCGTGTATATTGTCAGAGCTTGTAGAATACTGACCAACAGCGTGTTTCATTATAAACAGAGCAAATTAGTCACGTTTAACTGGACTTAGAGGAACATAGATGGACAAAAATTGGATGAAAATCATTGCTTTCAAAGATTTTATAGTATTTTATTTAAATATTCTTTTTTTCTCTGTTCCAATTGATCAGACGTCTTAAATAAAGGTCGTGAAAATGTCTTGAAGTATCACAATATTATACTTTTACCACATCGCCCAGAAGTATTGAAAGAAACCAGATGTTTAATTCCTCTAAAAGCAACTTCGTGCTACTTCAGCTCCACAAAATGGTTATGAAAACATTGCCTGTTCCTCAATAGTTCTCTAATGACGTTTTGACCTAAAACATGGAAATTATGTGCAGGACAGAGACGTAGATGCATTTTAAGGCAAAATAATACCCATGGCTTTCTTGTTTGTTTGTTTGTTTACTATTTTATCATTGTTAACATTAAATGTAAAGGCTTGGATACCTTGCAAGTGGAGGAGTACAAGTTTACTGGTCATCTTCAAGCAAATGTAATGGCTAAAATTGGGTTGGACACATTCTTACTACACCCACCATCGTCATTTTCAGTAAGACTCTGTATGTTTCTCTGTAAAATCTCCACTATTTCACACCAAAGCAAGTGATGTGAAAGAGTAAATGAATGTTACAGCAGACATATGTGGTTTTGTTTGTATCTCAGCCAGTATATTACATAGACACTGGTGGAATTTCCCTCTATTTATAAGCTAATGTGACTCAGGTGAAGGGAAAACACAGGTCTCTGCACTACAGGTGGACAAACGCCAATCTAGATCAAGAGTCATGGGGCGATGCTGCCCTTCACTTCACACGTGCCACTCAGACACTCCTCCGGTCCATCTGCAGGCCGTGAGTCACAGGAGCAGGTCCAGCTGAACCACTGCAGTTCACTGACCCTGCTGAACTTTCTCCTGCTGTCAGCAAAGGCCCAATCAAGGCAGAACACATGCAGTGACCACTTATTGCACCACACAGCATTTTAACCTCTTAGACTCTGTGGGCCTGTGTGTGGGCTCACAGTTCAGTACCTCACTCATTACCTCAGTACCTCAACTACGCCTGCGCATCAACCAAACTCAGTTTCATTGTAGGTATGGAATAATACACAGTTCCCTGTAAGTCAAATGGCTCAGTAATAGGCCTGGGGTTCAATGGGTTAACCCTGTTTATCTCTTTGGGGTTTTGATGCTATGCCAGAGCAGAAGCAGCACTTTAGACTAAAGGCCCTAAAGAGGGGACAGACAGCAGCAGGCAACACTGACCCTAGCCTGAACTGGATCTCATGCATAGCAAAGGCAAAATAGGCTTTTTACTGTTAATGCTGTGAAGAATGCAAAATCTGTGGACAGAAATCAGAGCCACTGAAATCTCTGCTGTGCAAAGCTCTCTCTCTCTGTATTTCTCTCTCTCTCTCTCTCTCTCTCTCTCTCTCTCTCTCTCTCAGAGCCAAATCCATGCGTCTATCTTACCGTACCAGAGTTTCCAGCAGCATGATTTTCTGTTTTGTCGTGGTGTTTAGTTTCGTATCCTTTGGAGCGCGCCAGCCCGAGCTGCTCTGCCGACCGCCGCAAGACACACGCGCGCGCGCACCCACCCACACACACACACACACACACACACTGGAGCTGCTGGTGCGTTTGTTTACCTTTCTTCAGTGCGCCCCTTGTTTAGTGCGTGTACTGTCTCTCTCTCTCTCTCTCTCGCTCTCTCTCGCTCTCTCTCTCTCTCTCTCTCTCTTTCTTTCTCTCTCTCTCTCTCTCTCTTTCTCTCTCTCTCTCTCTTTCTTTCTCTCTCTTTCTCTCTCTCTCTCTCTCTCTCTCTTTCTTTCTCTCTCTTTCTCTCTCTCTCTTTCTCTCTTTCTCTCTCTCTGTCTCTGTCTCTCTCTCTTTCTCTCTCTCTCTCGCTCTCTCTCTCTCTCTTTCTTTCTCTCTCTCTCTCTCTCTCTCTCTCTCTCTCTCTGTCTGGGTATCTCTCTCACTGGCCTCTGGAGAGCGCAGTGCAGAGTACGCGCTGTCCTCTGGTCGCGGGCTCTACACCGGACATTCGCTGGACATTCGACGTTCCTCACGAAATAAACACGATCTCACTCCTCAGAGCACAAACTACGACCAGTTACACTTTAAAAACAAATATTCAGCTCCCAACAGCAAAACACGCGCTGCTTAAGGGAGCGTCTAAAAAGTGCACAATCTGTGAAGGTTTACAGTTAAACGCATTAAAGGGTGCAGTGGCTGCAGTGGTTGTTTCGCTCTGCTGATAAAGGGACATTAGGCCATTAGAATTAAAACTTTTTTTAATGGCAGTTGGCTTAAAGGTTTCCAACAGAGACCACTAGTTTCCTGTAGAACATCTTTAGATCCCAGTGGGAAACCATCAAATGCATGTAGCCATTGTTCTCCTGTTAGGAACCAACAGAACACTTAATGTTTTCTATGTGTTCAGCAGGGAGGGTGATTTTAGGGATCTAATAACTTAGTGGCCTTTTTGAGTTTAAGGTTTGGGAGTGTGATGGAAAAGCCTCATAGAAGCTTTAAAGTGTGGTAATCTACATTTAGGGCGGCACGGTGGCGTGGTGGGTAGCGCTGTCGCCTCACAGCAAGGAGGGCCTGGGTTCGATTCCCTGGCCAGGTGACCGGGGTTCTCTCTGTGTGAAGTCTGCATGTTCTCCCCGTGTCTGTGTGGGTTTCCTCCGGGTTCTCCGGTTATCTCCCACAGTCCAAAGACATGCAGTCAGGCCGATTGGACGTGCTGAATTACCCCTGGGTGTGAGTGACTGTCTGTGTCTGTCTGTCTGCCCTGTGATGGACTGGCGACCTGTCCAGGGTGTATCCTGCCTTCTGCCCGAAAGCCTGCTGGGATAGGCTCCAGCACCTCCCGCAACCCTGACGGAGAAGCGGCTTGGAATCTACATTTCAAGCACACACAACTTAAACCTCTTAGTTGAGTCAAAAGTTCTCTTATTTTTTTTAGTTCTACACACACACACACACACACACACACACACACACACACACACATTTTCTAAGCCACCTATCCTTCTGGGTCGCCAGGGGGAGCTGGAGCTTATCACAGCAGTCAATGGGCGGAAGGCAGGAAACACCCTGGACAGGTTGCTAGTCCATCTCAGGTTCTGTTATGTAAATATAATGAACTTTTTTTATGCTCAACTTCCCCACTAGCCAGGACTCTTACCGTCACGCAACCCTGCTAGACATTTTTCCTCTTGGGTACACACTTATGGACAGCTGTGGCATTGCTGGGGCTCAAACTCACAACCTTCTCATTTTTTGGGTTGGCGGGGGATGTTGGGGGGAGGCAAGGTAGTTCACTGCACCACTCATTGGGTGGGGGGGCAAGGTAGTTCACTGCACCACTCATTAGGCAATGTTAAACACACTGTAGAAAATGTTTGTTGTTTTAACACTAAAGCGTGGCAAAGTCTCCTGCGGCGCAACTGACTAATGATTCATCCCAACATCAGAAGCTTGTGAGTTTGAATCCCAGCAATAACATAGCTGTCTGTATCTGGAAGCCCAAGAGAAAAATATGCCAGATATGATAGAAGGAGAGGCAGCTAGTGGGGAGTTTTTGTTTTGAGATACAGGCCTAGAAACAGCAGCTGGGAGAATTTTTGACTCAACTAAGAAGTTTGTGCGGTCAACTCAAAAAAGCCATGTAATCAGTTCCTGTATCATTTTAAGATGAGCAGACTTCTTATTTACAGTGCAGTGAGGACAGATGAACAGCTAACTTACCACTTACCATTGTCTATAAGTAGTTTCTATTCCACCACTGAGCCTCTTGCGATAAGAACAACTTGCGGTCACTTTTATCCTCACTGTTACCTCAGTCTGGACTTCAGATTGAACAACCTATGCTACCTATAGCCAGACTGACTGGCGAAATTCAAGAGAAACTGATCTTCCCTGACATTTATTCTGACAAGACCCAACAAATTAAGATGATTCACCTCTTAGTAATTTCTAGTAACTTATTGTGACCTCAATATCAAGTCTGTTAACATGTTTCAGGATATTAATTTTAACCATAACAAAGAACAAATGCTAGTTCAACTGCCCATTGGCTCACGCTCATGCAGATCAGTTAAGTGTCCATGTCCATTGATTTTGAATTTGAAGTGAAAGTGTGACCATTTGTGATGATTGTGACCACAAATTTTCTTTTGCATCAAATACCAAACAGTCTGCAAGCGAGCAGCCCAGCATGAATTTATAATATAAAATAAACGGCTACATTACTGTTGATCAACGCAACATTTAATAACTACTAATGCACTGGAACTCAAAACTGCATGAATATTGATGGGGTACGCAATCGGGTATGGGGGGGCATTTTTTTGCTTTTTTTTTTTGCATTTAAAGACATTCTGGATACATGTTCCCATCACTATGTTAAGCAAATGTGTTCCTGACCTGATACATTGTGCTTTGTGGACATTTTCCCTCCAAATGTCACTGGATCCTCTGAATGACCTGGTCATTCTGAAGTCGCAACACAAATATTGCTTCATGCAAGCTAACACTGCTATGCGTTGGTTGAACTTAAAAAAACAGGAAACTTAGTCAAGCATGGTGGTTAAGATGCTTACCAGTTGACGTAGTTAACCTAAGGAGTTAAGAAGGTAAGCAGGTGGCTTATGTTCATACTGTATCCTTTCATTTTCAGTTCGCTTGTTGTTGGCATGTACAAAATGTAGCATAACTTGCACTTCCACTCTTTACCAACCTCAAAATTCTGAGGATCCAATGACCGTCGGACAAAATGTATCAGGTTTGGAACAATTTTGTTTACCCCACGGCACAACAGCGGCTATTTTCCAAAAGACGTCATTCATATTTCTATAGAGGAAAATCTGCTGAGTTCCTTTTAAGGACACGACGTGCAAAGCTGACTAAAGAACTGCCTAAACTACATAAGCACAACAGTCTGTGGTTGATTACTTTGTATGTCAGTCAAATGGCCCTGCCCTGTTAAAAGTGTGTCCCATATAGAGGGACACAAATCCAACTGAAGAGAGGCAGATCTCGGTGAACATCTACAGGCCAAGGCCTCCAGTGTAGTCACTGCTGTGTGCAGGCTGTATCTCTTGTCTGTTTACTCAGGGATGCAGCAGAGACTAGAACAGTTACTCAAGCCTCGCATATATACACACCTGACCTGTTCCTGTAAACACACATGCCCACACACCCCCCAACACACAGGCACGCATAACAGCAATCCTCCACTCACGCTACTGGCAGAGCCTCTTTCTCTGATTTGGCAGTGATGAAGGAATGACTGAGTTACTTAATGTGAGTAAACAGGTTATGATCTGCTGTTTAACAGTGTAAAATAAAGTGTAGTGTGACGTGAACTTGCATGAGGAGGTTATTTAAATACAAATAGCAGCAGAATCGAATCAGTTGCAGTGGTTATAAATATGAAAGATGGAATTGTAGTGCGTTTTCCTTCCATACCGTGATGTATTTCAGAGTGAAACACGGTATCAGGGAAGGTTTCTGTGCTAGCTGAGCATATTCTCTCAATAACAGGTGGGGGGGAAAGATGATATTAATGGGTGCTGTTGTGTTTGCCCGCTTGCTGGTGCACAGTGACATAATCAAAAATCAGAAGGCATTTTAGAGGCAGGCAGCAGTCGTTACAGTTTGATGGAAAGTTATAGGAAAAGAATTTTGTCTTGATATGCTTGATGTGACCTGGAAGATGAAGGTGAATCAGGTCCATTTTGATTTCAGTTTGACTTTTATGGGAAACTTCCCCTTATTTTTAAACATTTTCGAAGACGTTCCGAGTTCTCTGCATAATGAAATAGTTGTTATGCGAACAAAGTCGTTCAGAGTGGTTGGGCAGGAAATACTCTGTTAAAGAGAAATGTAATGAGTCAGAATTGATCACAGTGGTGCAGATATTAGCAATGAAAACTTAGATCATGTGGTATAAATCTTCCAAATCACTTACCTTTAAATGTCACTCTTCTGCCGTAGCAGCCTTGTGTTTTCCTTATTTCCATTACAATCACATATAAATAACACTTTCCATTTGCTGACTGTTGGAAAATCTTTGGTGTGATGGTGAGGACAGTGGATTTGGGCACAACAGATTTATCACACACATGTGCGATCTTGTAAATGGTGGCACGCTGGTTAACACTGCCTATAACGAGGGCCTGGGTTCAATTCCCCAGCCAGGAAACCAGAGTCCTTTCCGTATGGACTTTGCATGCAGTCAGGTAAGTAGGAGACACTAAATTGCCCCAGGTGTGAATGTGTAGGTCTGCATGTTTGCCTTTTGATGAATTGGTGACCTGTCCAGAGTGTTTACTGCATTCCATCCAATGAGTGCTGGTGTAGGCTCCAGCACCACCCTCCTCTCAGCCCAGGAAGATAAAGCGGTCTAGTTTTTTAAAAGTCTGTATAGACTACAAGCCCAAAATATTGCCATACTTTTCAAGGCAAGTTTTTTTAAATAGCACGTTTCATATCATGCTAAATAAAGGCAGAATAAAAATAAACATAAAAAGGGAATGAAAGCAAAATTATTTTATGTTAAAAATGTAAAGAAGAAGTATTACTGAGTCAGGAGAAAAATAAGCACACTGACATACGGTGCACACACAGCGCTGCGAGTTACCCTGAAATAATCGTGTAAATGCCAGATGAGTCGAGGCAGATTTACGTAATAATTTCACATGCATAAACTCAAAAAGAATGTCTGGCTCAATGTTTGCTCAAATGCAAAGTCAACATTCAGGGAAGAGTTTCAAAGCACATATGTGCAATTGCACATTTCCACCAGAGAGGTCTCCAAATCTTACATAGTGCAGCTTTAAGTGTTCAAGGAAAAAAGAAGTGTATTAGTCAGGACTTAAAGATGGAGAAGCAAGGGGCATATCTGAGATCTTCAAGCAGTTGGCTTCAGCCTGGGCCACTTAACAGGTGAGTGCTGCCTCACTATTCTTGCTTCTATTTATAAGCACCGCTGGCTGATCGGTTTGTAGTGTTCTGAGAGGCCTTTTCAATACAGATAAAAAATAAGATAATCATATTAATGAATTCAATGTAAAATCACATTAATGAACTTGCAGTTGCCTCTGAAATGCCTGTTCAAAGCCACTGCCTTTTGTCATACTCATGAAAACATATTTGAGCAAACTTTCAGCACAGTTTAAAACATTATCATTTGGAGCCCCTTTTCCTCTGTAACAGCACTTTTTAATTATTTTAAAATTTTTATTGTGATTTTCAAACGGTCCTAATTTCCAATTAAATTGTGTTCATTTTTTTGTTAATTATTTTTAAGTTCTGTATTTGTTGACTTTATTTTCTCATTTCTAAAGCACTTTGAATGACAGCAGTATATGAACGTTTATACCTAAACTTACCTCGCCAGTCATCTACACTGCATTTGAAAGAGTAACATGCCAACACTTGAGTGAAGAAGGGAACAGGTTTGCCTGTTTGAAAGGAACAGATTAATGAAATAGTGATTGATAGATGTACAAGATAATTTTTCTCATGTTTGACGTTTAATCACAGAAGATTTATCAAATTGGCAGTCAGCCCAGAGAAAACGATTACGCTTCCTGCCTGAAGAGACTCAAAGCATGTATCCCATCCCCACCCAAACACAGACGCGTGTCCCACCTCTGCTCGAGGCTACATGCCATGTTTAACTCACACATGCCTCAGGACTGGGTATTACACATATCTCACTGAGGATCTAATCATGAGACTTACAGCTTTGCTAGAAGACAAAGCCTGCATTGTTTTCTGCAAGGGTGTTCAGGTACAGCAGAGGTGAAGAACGTTCAGTTTCATCTGATCAAACATCACTATTGGTCCTTTAATTGTCCAGTGTTCCTGTAGGGTCTGTTGATGTCATGAGCCATGGGTTCGTCTCCCTTCCTTGGGTTTATTCCACGCATGAACACCATGAAACACAAATAGAAGTGCATTAAATGTCTATGTAAATCAAGTAACCGTGTACAATTTCAAATAGATTTTTACATTTTTTAGGGTTTATTCCTTCAGGTTCTGAATCACATCTTAAATATTGAATTTCTGCTTACAGAATGGCTGAAATTGATGTGGGATGTTAACTAGATATGTAATACAGAAAGCTTGTGTAACACACAGTGACATGGACAGTTTAACAAAACTCCCAAAAGTAAACACAGCAGTCCATATTTCCCATTATACTGTCATATACACAAGTTCCAAAGCCACAAGTTCCAAATTACTTAATGACACACAGTAAAAGACACATCCTTTTACAAAAGACAAACATAAATTGACATTTTTCTGCAAATTTTAGTCCATCTGAATTTACATGACCAAAACTTCAGGCAAATTATTCAGTAACTGCATGAAATAAATATAAATTTTTCATCATCATCATCCTCTTCGTTAACCACTTAGTCCAGATGGGGTCACTGTAGCAGTTGAGAGAGCGGAGAATCCTAGATGACCCTGTCTCCGACAACTTCCTCCAACACATTCCCGGGGACCCCAAGCCGCTCCCAGGCCAACTTGGAGATGTAATCCCTCCAGCGGGTCCTAGGATAACCCAGGGGTTTTGTATCGGTAGGCCTTGCCTGGTATACTCCTACCGGGAGGCATCCAGGGGGCATCCAGATCAGATGCCCGAACCACCTCAGCTGGCTCCTCTCAATGCGGAGGAGTAGTGGCTCTACTCTGAGCTCCTCCCTGATGACTGAGCTCCTCACCCTATTGAATAGAGTGCAGCCTGTCACCTTGCAAAGAAAGCTAATTTCTGCTGCTTATATTCGAGATCTCATTCTTTTGGTCATTATCCACAGCTGTGGAAAATCCATGCCTGGCACAGAAGTCCAATAACAATTGAAAATTCGGGTTTAGATCAGGCAGGCCGTTCTTCCCAATCACGCCTCTCCAGGTCTCCCAGTCATTGCCAATGTGAGCACTTAAGTCTTCCAGTAAGTCTATGGAGTCTATGGTGGGACCCTTTCTAGAACCCAGATCGCTGAGGAGACACCATCTGTACTGTTTATGGGTCAAATTCAGTAGAAAAAAAATTGTGAGTTCAGCATCTTTTATTATAAGGGTTTAAATTACAAAACCCATCTATTTGCCTGGAAAGAAGACAGTCACAGCCTCATATCACACCCACCTTTTGAATGTAGCTTATGAAACATGAGAGTTATGAAGAACATGACAAAGTGCGTTTAAGAGGTGGCAAAATGAAAAGGTGCCCTGGTGTTGTGGAATATCTTAACAAGAAACTCGTTATTATTGTTATTATTAAGTGTTATTATTAGTAGTGTTAACTATACAAAACTTTCACGTAAACTAAGTCACTCTGTTAGCAGTTATAGTCTATGATTTAGGACCTTTGTGGGGGGTAATAACTAAAAACATATTTGGAACACTTGGTTGAAATCAAATAAAAGTTTTTGTGTTGCTTTTTCCATGGAAATCCATGATGTGGCCCTGAATGAGTTGGTGTGGAATAAACCTTTGTGTAAAAGCAAATCTGTTACATAAATGACGGTCAGTGTGAATGTGGAGGCATCAAACTGCCCCACAGAGTCCCGGCCACGCACAGGTTACACAACAGCATTATTGACATCTTGTCTAACCAAAGGCATTTTCCCGACACACATTGATTTGTAGCTATGTTTTCATAGTGTTCTTCATGAGCTTTAGTGCAGCTCATGAAGGCCTTTGTAAGTAGCTGACGAGTTGAATCAGGTGTGTTTAACGAGGGGCAGTTCTTAACTCCACAGAGCTGGTCTTCAATGGTTGGATTTAAACAGCCCTGGAGCAAAAGATCACAAGGGGTAAGCTGGACAGGTTGGTGTGTTTGTTCCATCCATATGGAGTTCCTGGAGAGTCCTGTGCTCAAACACACTCCCACTGTTTGAGCAGGAGAAGATTTGAGCGCTCTGCTGAACTTTGACCAGCAAACATTTGCTTCCTAAAAGTGCGCAGGCAGCACATTTCTCACGTGTAAAAACCTGCAGATGTCTGCCCACAGCTGGGAGGTAAAGTCCTAGAGAAAAACAGGCTGAATGACTCTGCAACTGAAACTTTTTGACATCTAGTTCAACCAAAGATGAGACAAGAATGCTTCTCTGGCGCTGCAGAGTGCTGTAATCTTACTAGGGATGCAAATTTCAGCAAGTTCTTTTGACTAATAACAGCACCTTTAGTGCAGTGTGTACAGTACAGCTGCATTCGACTAAAGCTTGTAACTTGGAATTGTTCCATATCCAACTACATACCAAAGAAAATACTACCTCAATGGTAACGGCCTACTCAGAAAGTCAGGAACGTTTCCATGTTCAGCATACGATGTCTTATTAACACGACTGTTCACATGGTCAACAATAATGGAATACAATGTCACTACTTTAAATGAGATTGAAGCAGATTTACTTTAGACCCAAAGTGTAGCCATTTGATTTGAAACAGTAAGCCTAAACCAGGCATTCAGTGGGGCTATAGCCCTCTAGCCAATCATTATGCCCCACTAATATATACACACAAACATATATGTCAAATTCCAATACGTGAATAAACAGTCTGAGAGTCCATGATCTAATGAGCATATGGCGCCTCACGCCTATTTCAGGTTGAGCTACACTCATTTGTGAATGTTTCCATTTGAAATAGTACATCCTCTCAAACAGTGATCCTGAACACCACTGTTTCTAGCAGCATGCTTCATTTTAGCAGACCTATCTAGCAGAACTAATTGCCTATTGTGCCAATTCAATTCAAAAACATTCCTTAACTTGAACGATTCAAACAGAAACGGCTGTTTATTAGAAATGAAATATAAAAATGAAATTAGCATTGTTTTTTTAACCCAGTAGCCTTGGTCACACAATACTTTTCACTTAAAGCTTAATCAGTTTATCAGTTACAGGAATCATTAATAGGAAAAGCCCACACATTGAACTGTCGATAACAGCCTCATACACTGAGCTGCTTTTATCTACATCCAAAACTGCATAATAAATCGCATCACAGCATCTGCTTAAAATAAGATGCTGGAAACATTCCGGTGTTTTTTTTATTGAACAGGCATCAAGGAAGAACCTCCACTCAGCATGAGCTGACTCAGCCGGGAAGCAGGAAGGTCACTTTGTGGTAGGCACTAACGCTGACACTACTACCCCACAACCCAACACTGTAAAGTACAGGCAACACATCAGCAACTCATTATGCTAAACTTATTTACAGAGAATGTCTGTCCTACTGCAAGCATGGCACCTCCTGAGAGCCAACAGCAGAGTGAGCCAGTGGCAGGACGCTGTAGTATGCTAAAGTGGTACACCACCCTTAGAACATTTATTGGTAGAGTATGTATTGTACAACTGTACTAAAGCTGGTAACATAGAATTTACAATTTCCCATCAGGGTAAACCAAAGAAAACACCACCTCAACTAAGAATTGTCCTCAATTGGCTGCTGGCTGCTCATATTATTAACAGTAAGTACTACTTCTCTACTTTTAAATAAGAATATAGTAGTGCTGGGTTGTCCGAATGTTTTTCAAAGAGTGCCAGATCAGACCATGTAAAAATAACTCAGGGCCAAAATATCGTTCACAAATGATTCAACAAAGTTAAGTTTTCAAAATATGAAATTTACAACCATGAGTCCAAATGTAGATCTAGATTTGGTGAAGAGTTTCGTATCACTCTATGAAAGATCCATAAAACTTCTTTTATTGCTAGGATTGCTCATTCAGAGCAATTTGGATTGCTAATTTGGTAATGATAATAAATAAATATTCATCATTCATATTCATTTTCAAGTGTTTTTGTTCAAAAATATAATAATTAAAAATCAGTGAATGTTTGGTTGTGTTAGATGTTCTATAGAATTCTATGTTCTATTCAAAAATTACTGATGGATACAACATAAATAGCCAGAGTTTTGTCCGACCTTAAAGAGTTGAACTAAGTAACTTTATTACCACACTGCAGCACATATCACTGTAAGTTTACAATAATGCTGCCACCATCAGGTAAGATGAAAAATTGCATACTGGCTGGCGGGCCAATTATAACACACTCTGAAAGAGAAGGCAAGGGGCCAAACCTGTAAAACCTGTATATGGGCCGCATTTGGCCCTAGGGCCGAACTTCAGACACCCCTGTAGTAGTGTTTGTTTTAGGGCAATGAGGACTTTTAACTTACCCTAACTTCACTCTCTCACCCAATGGGAGAACAAATATATTTTTTCTGCTATGCACAACCTATAAAATTTGATATCTGTACTTTATTTTGAAGCATATTAATACCACATCTAGTGTTATAAAATAATTTAATGAAAAACTTTGATTTGAAACTTATGCTTTCTTTATTTGTGTATTGTCCTTTCGGTCCTCGGCCCACAACAAACATTACACTTTGTTCCCCAAGACAAAAGGTTCGGGCACCCCTGCTTTAGATCAATCAATTTACTGACACAGCAACTAGTTTGTGAGTTCAGACCATGCCTTTAACATGGTGGTGGTAGTATGAGGGAAGACTGATTCAGGGAGAACTCTGAAGACTTGGACTGGAGTTCTGGGCAGCTTCTGCCTGTAGCCAGAAGGCCAAAAACCCTTCATAGCTGTGGTAGGACTGATGCAGGACTGCGGAACAGGGAGGAGATTTGGTGATGGTGGGGATTGTGAACACTTTGTCACAGGAACAGAAGGTTAGGATATGAATTTATAGAGCACTAGATTGGATGAAGAAGGGGTTTCAGGCATGATCCTCCCCTCAAACTTCCATTATACCATAACTACATTAAAATCTGTAACACTGAATATGAAGTTTGCTGATTTCAGAAGGTAAATGCGTCATCGAGGTTAAAACTCTCACTCACATTAATCACTTTTGGCCAACAATACTTGCTTCTTTTGAGGTGTCCAGTATAATAGAATTTCATGATGATTGGAACAATATAAATTACTTGGAGAAAATCTTTTTCACGATCATCCATTATATATTAAGAATGTTTTTGCTTCTCCTTTTAAAGTTACCATTTTGGAGATACAATGTCCCTAGCATTTACAGATACACTATATTTCCAAAGGTTTTCACTCACCCACCCAAATGATTGAATTCAGGTGTTTAAATCACTTCCATGGCTACAGGTGAATAAAACCAAGCACCCAGGCCTGCAGACGGCTTCTACAGACATTAGTGAAAGAATGGGTCACTCTCAGGAGCTCAGTGAATTCCAGTGTGGTGCCGTGATCGGACGCCACCTGTGCAACAAGTCCAGTTGTGAAATTTCCTCACTACTAAAGATTCCACAGTCAACTGTCAGTGGGATTATAACAAAGTGGAAGTGATTGGGAACGACAGCAACTCAGCCATGAAGTGGTCGGCCACGTAAAATGACAGAGCAGGGTCAGCAGATGCTGAGGTGCATAGTGCGCAGAGGTCACCAACTTTCTGCGGATTCAATCACTACAGACCTCCAAACTTCATGTGGCCTTCAGATCAGCTCAAGAACAGTGTAGAGAGCTTCATGGAATGGGTCTCCATGGCTGAGCAGCTGCATCCAAGCCTTGATGATCCAAACGCAATGAAAAGCATTGAACGTACTGGTGTGAAGCAGCGCCGCTGGACTCTAGAGCAGTGGAGACTCTCTGGAGTGACTAATCACGCTTCTCCGTCTGGCAATTTGTGGACGAGTCTGGGTTTGGCGGTTGCCAGGAGAACGGTACTTGTCTGACTGCATTGTGCTAAGTGTAAAGTTTGGTGGAGGGGGGATCATGGTGTGGGGTTGTTTTTCAGGAGTTGGGCTCGGCCCCTTAGTTCCAGTGAAAGGAGCTCTTAAAGCTTCAGCTCCAAGAGATTTCGGACAATTTCATGCTCCCAACTTTTGTGGGAACAGTTTGGGGACGGCCCCTTCCTGTTCAAACATGATTTCCCACCAGTGCACAAAGCAGGTCCATAAAGACATGGATGAATGAGTTTGGTGTGGAAGAACTTGACTGGCCTGCACAGAGTCTTGACCTCAACCTGACAGAACACTTTTGGGATGAATTAGAGCGGAGACTGCGAGCCAGGCCTTCTCGTCCAACATTAGTATCTGACCTCACAAATGAGTTTCTGGAAGAATGGTCAAAAATTCCCATAAACAACCCTTGTGGAAAGCCTTCCCAGAAGAGTTGAAACTGTTATAGCTGCTAAGGGTGGGCCAACATCATATTAAACCCTGTGGATTAAGATGTGGAATGACACTCAAGTTTATAAGCATGTGAAGGCAGATGAGCGAATGCTTTTGGCAATATAGTGTATGTGGGTTTGGACATAGCATTTCATTCCTTACCCCTGACCCAGTTCTGACTGAGAAACTCTTTTCTAACTGATGCAGCTCCTCCCTCTAGAGGGGGTTGAAGGAAATGCAGACATCAATTCAATAGGCTGCTAAACTAAAGAAACAGTTCTTTGAAAAATCTGATTCTTACCACAAACTTTGCTTCTTTGGTTTAACACTGGATCTATGAGGCTAATGTAGCTAACAGGTAATGCAAGCTTATAATCGCCAGGTTAACGTGCCCAATTATCACATTAGATCATCTCAAGATGTTAAGTAATCTCAAAGTGACTTGCTTTTGTGGTTTTGGACTTATGCAGTATATGACACCCTATCATCTATAAAAATGGACAACATTAAGGCTTTATTGTAGTTGACATTACTGGTTTTAGCTATGACATATTTTTGATTGGACTTCAATGGATACCAGTGCTGTTTATATCTAGAGAAACAATGCAAGCAAGTTTATTAGTGGTTACATAACATCTCGGTACACTTTGAGGCAAGTGTGTGATGATTTAGATGTGCAGTTAGCACAATGCTAATTGCTGGGGTATCTGTTATTTGTGAACTAGCTTTGCAGCTGAAGTACAAAACTGGAAAAGCAAACTTCAGACACCAAACGTGGTGTGGCTGTTTGAGCAAAAACCATGAAAACTGCGTAAATGTCTTTCCAAACTATTACTTTAACTAGCCCTTCTTTGTTTGTTAGCCAAAAGCTAACAGTCTGATCGTAGCTGAGATGTATTTTTAAGGTAGATATTGCTCAGCAAAGCACTCAGTAGTTACCTGAGCAGTTTAACTAGAGATCCAAATATGGACAAATTTCAGTTTAATGGACTTTAGGGCAGATTAAATTCTCCATAGATCGGTCAGTTGTGTGAAAGTATGTCCGTGACAGCACAGTTAAAATTTCCCAGAATGGGTACTTAGTAGGAATAAAGGAAGGGAGGGAAAAAACATGGTTTTCACCCCATTGTAGAGGTCTTTCTCTCTCTCACCCTCCAAGTTGTTTTCACTGTTGCTGTTCTTATCTTTTGACTCATATTGATGGCTGAAGCTACAGCATGTGGCAACATGACCCACGACTCGCATTCTCCTCCAACTCTGTCATGAAGTGGCCAGACGCACTGCATTTGTGTTTGTGTCTGTGCAGGGTGTACAGTGCAATTGATTTCTGACCAAATATGCAGCGATGTCATCATTTCCTAAACTAACCTACTTCCATGTTTGTTCATTACTCCATCAGAGCTGGCCTACATTACACTTCATTAAAAGAACATGACTATCTCACAGTGCAGTGAGGCCTGATCACATAGACGCTTTAATTTCCTTATCAACTCTCAGTGAAGAGCAAGCGATCAGTAGCATTCGAGATTCCTGGTCTCTGCTGGAGATAATAAAGATGGTGATGGTAACCGTGACGATATCACTTTTTTTCTTTTCTTTTTTTTGCTTCTATGAAGTTATCATTTTACAGATAGAAAGTTTTGTGCCAACAGTGATGACATTGTGCTAATGAGGATGAAGATGGCAGTTACGTAATGATGATGAAGATAACAGTTGTAGTAGTGATGAAGATGATAGTTGTGTTAAGATGACCGTTATGGTAATGCTGGTGATGATTATAATGATAAGCATGACAATGAAGACAGTTAAAGTAATAATGATAAAGATGGAAACTACAGCAAGGATGATGATGATGTTGATGATGTAGATGACAGTATTAGTAATGCTGATGATAACAGTAACGATCATGATGGTGATGAAGACAGTTATGGTAATACTGATGATAAAGGTCGCAGTTAATTTGATGATGATGATGACGATGACAGTAGTTATGGTAATGGTGATGAAGGCAGCAATTAATGATGATTTTGATGATAATAATGGCAGTAATGGTAATGGTGATGTGATTATAGTTATGGTGATGTGATGATGAAGATGGCAGTTATGGTGATGGTGATGATGATGATTATGAGGAAGATGTGAGTTATGGTATTGATGATAATGATGTAGATGACAGCTACAGTAATATTAAGATGACAGTAATGGTCATGATGATGGTGATGATGAGGATGACAATTATGACAATGATGAGGAGGGGGAAGAGGAGGAAAAGGAGCAAGAGAATGAGTTAATATGATGATGCATGACACATAACAAAATGCTAGTAACAGTAATGGTGATGATGATGATGAGGACGAGAATGACAGGATGAGGAAGAGGATGAGGATGAGTGACAGTTAGGATGATGATGATGATGATGATGATGATGATGATGATGATGATGACAGTACTAAGGACCTCTTAAAGTTGTTTTTTGTTTTTGTGAAGTTGCTGTCATGCGTCACGGGGCTGTTTTTATCTCTAAGTAAGTACAAAACACAATACATATGGCAGTGGAAAAATCCTCTGTGTGTGTGTGTATGTGTGTGTGAGAGAGAGAGAGAGAGAGAGAGAGAGAGAGAGAGAGAGAGAGAGAGAGAGAGAGAGAGAGAGAGACAGGCAATGCGTGTTGACTTCTTATCTCATCCTGTCAGAGCCTGGCAACCCACCACCTTCCCCGCCCACACTGTTTACTCTGTAGTTTAAACATTTACACACACACACACACACACCCATACACCTGACACAGACCCACACATGTACAATCTTCAGACATCTCTGAGAGTCCACACTTGCTGTTGATGAAGCTGTGGGGACAGCAGAATGGGACCCCGCACAGTAGGTGAGTCTAAACACACACACACACACACACACACACACACACACACACACACACGCACACACACACACACACACATTAATATAACTCAGCAACAACAGACATAGAAATGATGATAATGATTAAATACAATGTTAGATGAGCCATTTAGTCCTGACTGCTAGCAAATGAGCACTTTTCACTGAACTGTGCGAACATAACATTAAATGAAAGTTGTGTGCATTAGCATTGGTTACCTTATCCCATTAGCTTTCATTCTTTATAAGCAATGATAGAATTGTTAGGCAAACCAGACAGTTTAGCAGTCTAGTTCCTAGAGGATCACTCCCCATTATAGCGATTCTCTACTCTAACACACACATACAGCTCATATGTAAGCACTATCTGGAGAGAAAATCACTAATATCAGAATAAAAAACAAATAATGCTAATACAATAAGTGACTTTACGCATGTCAGCATTTTCATAGCCATTTCCAAACCCATCCTTACCTATCCATGCAATAGTATCTGGTTTGGGGCAATCAGTCCTTCATTAAATTAAATCAGGCATGTTGCTGCTGGATTTGGAGACTAGCTCAAAAGATACCAACGATTCATTATTTTGGTAACACTTCATTTGGATGGTCCACTGTAGATGCTTTGTAAATGCTCAGTCTGCATTTAAGTAGCATTCAACTAAAAACAAGTTCAGTGTGAAAAATTGTATTAAATCCCACACCTACCCCTAATCCTAATCATAATGGTGTTGATAATCAACTAAATATCACTGGGAAGTTTGTTAATGTTTTAAGTATTTGTAGAGCATCTATAGGGGGCCAAGCAAATAAAGTGTGGCCATTATTTTTACTTGTTTTTACTGTGTTAACATTTGTGTTTGTTTTCATGTTATGTGGTGTTTTCACAAGCAAAACCAAGCTAGTTTGCAGAAATATGGTGTTAATCATTTGGTGCCTATCACTTGGTTACACTGTACTGTATAAAACCCAGTGTGTGTGTGTGTGTGTGTGTTTGTGTGTGTGTGTATGAAGGTCTCTCTGATAAAGCTATTACATAACTGTGGGAGCAGGGGTGGACGGCAGTGGATAAATATTAGCCTGTTAACAGGTACAGTGATAAAGACGAAAGGCATGCTATTACCCCCACCACAGAATCATACTGAGTCCAGCATAGAGAAGGCCTTTAGTATTCTGTTAGATGGCCTTGGACAGAGCGGCCACCAGAGGTAATGCTCTTATGTCAGGAGCAGAAAGTCATTCACGGCAAGCAGTAATCTTTTGTCTCTCCCACCCCCTCCAAATCTCAGCTGGGCCATCCAAAGAGGAGAAGCTGGTGTCAAGGGGTCGCCATGGTAGCAGGAGTGACGGTTTCCAAGGCGATCCTCCTGTGCTCAATAACCCGAAGTCAGGTATGTGTGTGCGTTTCAACACCAGCGCAATACTCATATTAATTGCTTCGCTTCCTGTAATATGCAGTAATAGAAACTGTCAGCAACCCTGATAAGGATAAACTGTGTTCTCTCAGCATAATATTTTTACACTGTTAGAAATACAGGTACATTTTCATTCATCAATGTACAAACAATGTAAACATACCCTCAAAGGTACAACAGTGGTTTTAAGGTCCAATTGTGCACCTTAAATAAGTTTTTCCAGGTAAAAAGTACATATTTGTATCTTTTAATAATCTAATGTTTTAAAACAGAAATATTAAATAAAAGTCTGGATGAGACGGGCTGTGTGGAGTCAATACAGCATAGAAAATATCATTTCAATGGATAATGGTAGAATTATGTTCTCTTGAGGTGACCACCCGAGTGACCAGAGGGGTACTTTGACATTGACAGTTTAATAACTTTTTTCTGAGAGTGTACAGTAAAACGTGATGAACTGTTATGAGAAAAAGGAACATACTGTAGTGACATTATTAAATGTGTATGGTTACCCAGTAATGTATGGCAATAAAGCTGAGAATATCTTAAGTTACGCCCTATTTTGATGTACCATCTGACCAAGAATGAGTCACTAGAACAACTATAGTAGAGGAGGGGGTAGGGAAGAGTAAGGGACAACCTAAGACTCGAAAATGTAAACTTTGAAGTGAGCACCTACTATTAACAAGCTAAAAGAAGGGTGAATGCAAATGTTAAGGGCTAGATTTAACAGACCCAATTTTAAATGCAGTTCAATGTTGTTTGAATCAAATGAGTTTTATGTCAAAAATACAGAGAAAATCTGTTTATCTACTAACATGATTAGTGAAAAGACAGTATCAACCACTGACAAACTAATTACAACAGAAGATATCTGTATGATATGACATGTAGTGAAGGTGGACATGGAGATGGCTGGTGTGAAAGTAGGGGAGGCAATGGATAGGGCAAGATGGAGGCAGATGATCCGCTGTGGCGACCCCTAAAGGGAGCAGCCGAAAGAAGAAGAAGAAGAAGAAGAAGATTGTGGCACTGCCACCAATATTTCAAATTTTCTACAGAATTAAATTGTTGACATGTAAACAAAATCATTCAGAACTATTTGCTATACAAAGCTTAACTTTACCAAGTCAACATTGTTCACAGTGGTGGTGATAGGAACCAGACCTCTGAAGAAATGAAAGCCTCTAAAAAAAGCCTCGCAGAAAGTTATTACATGGAAATAGTTATGAATGCACTGCCTATGCAGGACATCTGGTTCCTATCACCCCCACTGTAAAAAAATCTAAGCCAGTAAGTTTCTCCACAAGTGACCAATTCACACCAAACCAATCTGAATTACTCTGTTTATATCTCAACCACAAATGTTAAAAAAACTGTGGAATTCCCCTTAAAGATTTGGGCAAAGTGGGAGAGTGGAGAGGAGTGCATAGAGGACACATCCTGTATGTAGTTAAAGTAAAGTATTAATGTAGTTAATTTAATGTGCCAAATAATGTTGTACAACTGGATTGTGGTGTATGTTTTAGTCAGGGTGAGGACATGGAAACTGTACTCAATCTGGTTAAAACTAACCCTGTCATGGGGAGGCTCTAAGTAGTCTGGCAAAAACTAACCCCATCATGGAGAGGCTGTACTTAGTCTGGTTAAAACTAACCCTGTCATGGGAAGACTTAACTGTCAGTGTGATTTACTAATATGCTTCAAAATGCTGCTATATTATAGCCACTGAGAGAGTGTGAAAATTATGTGACTGTCCACAAATAATGAAAAAAAAGTTGCTTTCATGGTTTTTGTGGCAAATCTGGAGGAATATCTGTCTGATTGCTGTGAAAATTGGCTGATGATGTTGCTATAGTAGTACAAGAAGATGACAAAAAGCGCTTTTTACTTGTACCTGGTTAACTGCTTGAAAGCTTCTGTTTAATTTTACCCTACATTGTGTTTTTCCCTGCTCTCTCCTTGTTGAGGCCACTGTGTACATTGATAGAAGCTGGGATTATATGTGTGTCTTGCATTATGTGTAACATTGCATGTGCATTCATATGTTTGTTCTATATATCAGTGTTGAAGAGACAGGTGAGTCCAGAGGAGCTGCAGAAACCTGGTGGAAAATACCTGAAGAGGACGTTCACTGTGAGTACATACAGCATTCATATACCACACACCCAAACCATCAAACACCTGCATCCCCACTTTTCAACTGTAATTCAAAACACTTTAAGGTTTGGATCAGAGTTGGGGTTTCCTGTCCAAGTCTTGAAAACAGTAAAGCTAAATTAACCACTCTAGGGTTTATATCTACAGCATTGCATGCCAAGTCCAAATGTAGTCGATCAGCCAAGACATGTTTGGCATCTGAAGTTTGTTTCTTTACTCCTGCACTGGAGCAAGGAGGCTAATGTTGCTAACAGTAATGGAAACATTGTTAAGTAATCTCCAATGGACTTGGTTATGTAGTTTCTGACAGTAGGTAAATGTCCTTTGTTAAGCCAAGTCAATGGCAACTTGCGAAACTACTGTTTCAGCCCATTTGGCATTCATCCAAACAAAACATTTAAAAATGAAATAGCAAATTGGCCACGATTGGAATTGACAGATTTTGTAATCGAACCACCCCACGACCCTGACGGAGAAGCGGCTTAGAAAATGTATCTTAGAAGATGTATTTGAATGCTGCTGCTCTGCCTGCACCAAAATGTTATAGGTCCATCCATCCATTTTCTAAGCTGCTTCTCCGTCAGGGTCGGGGGGGGGGGGGGGGGGGCGAATGTTATAGGTGACTCTGCTAAATAACCAGTTACCTCTCCAGTGTAACATTTTAGTTGGTTAATGCTGTTTAAATAGGCAACTGATTTAAAATTGATAAAAAGCTGGCTCATTAAAAAAAACAAATAATGTTGTCTATAGTGCAAGTTTCGCTAATAAAAGTACTGGAAATGTGCTAATGTGTTTCAGGTATTTATTTACCCCACACAGTGTGAGCTTCCAATAGGAAAAAAAGAAAGAGGCTGATACAAAAGGGTCAAGAGAACAGCAGTTGGCCATTTTGTCAAGAAAGAAATGGCAATCAGAAGTGACCATACAAATGAATGACCAGTGCATCCCTCTCTTCAATAGCTGCCTTTAATATTTTGCCCAACTATGCCGAAATGTTGGAGTCAACTTTTCACATGAAAGGACATGGCTTAATAATTGACTTGTCCCTGACATGGCTTAATTTTCTAATGAGCTGAGGAGTTTTTGGAGCACCACAAAAATCATTTGGCTTCAACTTGGTTGACTGCACAACCTATTTGTTGTATGGAATACCATTTTTAATAAAAGTGGTCAACAGTACATCGCGTAGCTAAATTTCTACCTATCTTAAAGAGTTTTTTATACTTTTGAAATTTGTTACACAACAATGTCACACATGTGATTTGAGGCAAATATGGTGATTAGGTGTGCAGTTTGGACATTGCTTATTAGTTTGCTGTAAACGTCCATTACTCTTAGCAACATTAGCCAAACTCCAGTGCAAAGCTAAAGAAGCAAACTTCAGACACTCAACATGTTTGGCTGACGAACTACATTGAAGAGCTGTGAAAATGAATATTTTTCCATGTCTGCATGTGTGTAGATTGTTGGTGATGCAGTGGGCTGGGGGTTTGTCGTGAGGGGCACTAGTCCATGTCACATTCAGGCTGTTGATCCCAGCGGACCTGCGGCTGCTGTTGGAATGAAGGTGAGAAACACTTCACTCTGGAATATGTAGTTTGGTAAAGTGAAAAATTCAAAGTTGCAGTACTTCAGGAACAGGGCTGGTCTTTTTTTGAGGTTGCCACCATGTTTCTAATGACATTGACTTTCATGATAAGATATTTCAGTGGTGCCTTTAACACAGGTCACCCTTATGACCAGTTATACAACCTCCTCTGAATCAGTATGTGATATAAATACGCTGTAAAAATGAACAATGCTTTAACATTCAGTGTTAGTCACCAGGCTGCCTTAAAATATTAAGTTAACTTTGAGTTAACTGAATTTCAAATAAGTTGGCAGAGCACAAGACACAAATTCTTGTTCTGTTAACTTTCAAATAGAAATTTAATTAGCTAAATATTTTACTGCACCCTGTTTTTAAAGATAAAATGCCATTTTTGCGAAGTGTAGGGCTTTCTCTATAAACAACAGTCTGCTCAGACCAACAGCACATTAAGTCATTATTTAACTTGACCTTCGGATGCATTATATTACAGATAACAGCCAATGTGATGAAGGCAGTTTTACTGCCACTACAGCTTTGGATAACATCAAAAGAATATTCTAGAACATGACATCTGATATCTCTGATCATTAGAGTTTCAATCCAGGCTGAACTTTGAGATATTCCTAATATAGTTTGATCAAAGTTCATGAAGATCCAAATGTGAATGTGAATCTGGGTAATGTGTGTTTGTGTATGTTCAGGTGTGTCAGTTCATAGTGTCTGTAAATGGCATTAATGTGTTGGAGATGGACTATCGGACGGTCAGTCACCTTATCCTCACTGGACCACGCACTGTTGTGATGGAGGTGATGGAGCCATTGGACTGCTGAGGACACTATTTAAGGAAATACTTTAAAACGCCAACTGCAAGGTATTCTCATAGTCTTAGAGGGACTAGACTAGTCGTCTCTCTATCTCAGAGTTCACCTAGCCTGGTCTTGGAGATCTGGCTTCCTGCAGAGTCTAGTCCTAACCACAGTCTGCCACACCTGCTCCAAATCTTCGAAGAGGAATGTCAGCATTTCTGCATCATGGTACCAAAGTCGGTAAAGTGGTTTAATGTGAAACGCACTGTTCTAAAGAAAGTTGCTGGTTCCTGGAGGTAATGAGCTGCAATGCAAACATGGCCATTTCATTTATTATCCAGAATGACAAGTAAAGCTCCACATGTTTTCATGGGGGATATTTTAGGTTAGAACACTTTATGTGTACTCATTTCACCATGAATGCATTTTAGGCCAAAATATCTACCTCATAACTGTGATAAAATCATGTTTGTGGTGGTTTCTATCACCACCACTGTGAATGAACTCTTAAAGTTTCTCTAAAATGGAACATTTCATACCAAACCACTCAGACTAGCTTTGTTTACTCTAAACTCTGCATTAAGTTAGATCTCCAGGACCAGGATTATTGACCACTGGTCTAGATCACATGCAGGATTTGCACAGTAGTAAAGGAGGTTCTTGGACTTGCAGGCCAGTGTCAGAATATCTCACTGTCATGGAATTAGAATGAACAGAGGTGCTCAATAATAAAACTATGCCCAAGAATAAGCTCTTATGTGTGAAGGTGACAGTCTGGTCTTTACCGAGAGACCCTGAGGGTTTGCTTTCCACTGTGAAAAATAATGTCTTTTAGTCATCAGGAATCTAACAATATTTCAGGCTTGATGTAAGAATATTATAAGATTACTACAAAGGTTTTATGGGTTTATGGAATGTTGTACTGTGAAATGATTTATTCCATTATTTCTTGAAATAAGCTGAATTCAATAAGGAAATGCCCGTAACACTTTACTTGAACTCTCCTGCATAACACTGACAGAAAATGCCATAAACATGATGGCATGTGATGTCAGTGTTATGTAGCAGAGTTCAAGTAAAGTGTTAACCACCCTCCACCTCCAAAAACAAGTTGTATAATCTTATCAACAGTCTTACAAGGTGAAATATTAGATATGGTGACCAGATCTGAGATCTTTACTTCCCAAGACATTGTTTTCCTGCAGTGAGCTGGAAAGTGAACTATTTGCTTATCATCGCTGCTGTGACAAAATCTTGTAGCTCTGAAAGGAAACTTTATTGGTGATGGGGAAATTGTTGAACTTATTCTAATATACATGATTATAATCTGAATTTGGATCATTTCTATTGTTCCATTCATCATGACTTTTTTCATGCAATGTAAATGACAGCTGACATTTTCACGAGATGAAAAAGTGAAGCTGCAGGGTTTGGATATGTAAGTGATGATATACTGTAAGCAACACTGGTGAATATTTGCCCTCTGTTTTTGGCTGTAAACAAAACACAATCATATTCAAAAGTCTAAACGCCATCTAGTCAAACTGTATGTTTGGTTGATTTTCTAGGTGAAAACATCTTTTACAAAGAACACATGGCTTTAAACGTCAAACTTAGATTTATTTTGCTGAGTTTAAAGCAGGGGTTTAAAACAGCTCAATCTGCAAGGGACCGTGGTTGGTTAGTGTAGTGGTTAACACCTCTGCCTTCTACACTGTAGACTGGGGTTCAATCCCCCACCTGGGCAAACACCTTACACTATACCAATACGAGTCCTTGGGCAAGACTCCTAACACCACCTTGGCCTACCTGTGTAAAATGATCAAACTGTAAGTCGCTCTGGATAAGAGTGTCAGCCAAATGCCGTAAATGATGCAGATGCAGGTTTTCGTTTCAACAAGACCTGATTTAGTCAGTCTCAGTCTATAATCAGCTGATCATGTATGATCTGCTTTGTCGCAATGAAGACCTGCAGCCACACCAACCTCTGCTGAAGTTTGGACACCCCTGGATTAAAGTATCTGAAAACATACAACAAATGATATAAAACATAATAATTTTCACTTATATCACCAAAATACTGTTTGACCAGGTACACAAACCTTTGCATACAACTGTAAAAGGGCCACAGCATCTGTACTGTACATTTAGAATTTAGATATTCTAAAAAAACTGGAGCAGTTTCTTTAGAGAGACTCACAATATAACAGGAGTATCATTTGAGCTATGGATTTCTTTTTCCTTTCCCTTTTACCTGAGAGTGCTGTGTTTTATTCTGCTGTGCTGTAGTGCCCATTGACCACTCTACTGTTCATGTCAAGCTCAGGTCACTCGCATGCCACCGGGCAGACAAAAGCAGCAAGTCCACGTTGCCATTAACCTTATCTCTCTGTTACAGTGGCATTGTTTAATCTCCCAAAACCCCTTTAATGATCCAGTTTTTCCTTTTTTCAGCAGTTCTGGCTTTTTGGAACGAATTTTTCAACTTTAATTCTTAACAACTTATTAACTTATTAACAACTTAATTCTTAACAGCTGAATGATGCTGAAAATCAATAGACATCTGCAACTCTGTGTATGATGATGGTATGTGCTTGTACTCATGATGTAGACTTAAGCCTTTAACCGTTCAAAGCGGTTTGATGTGTTTTTGTGTTGTAGCATTGCACTTCTATGTAATTGTGTGTCTTTAGCGTTCAGTCACACCACTGACAACTCATTACTGAATCATTCCTAATGTCGGGTGTTGTACATGACATTCTATTCATTTTGTGATTTTTCTCTTTAGCTTTGAATTATCATTACGTTTTTTGTATAATCTATGTACAAACATTGTGCCAAGAAGCATTTTGTCTCTGCATACACTCAATAAATGTCTTTTAAAAAATATTTACATTGTCTTCATTCTTGCACCATTTTCGTATATCAAGAGTTTAATATGGTACGCAAACAGTGTTAAAGTTTTAAATCTCCCGCTTTTCAAGCTCTAATTAAACCCTGAGAAATAAAAGCATGTCCCATCCACGATTATTATTATTCATGCTAAGGAAGAAAAATACACTCTGATTTCCTGATTTTTGATTTTGCTTTGTGCGTTGACGGGAAAACATAGGCTGAATCTCAAATGGCTAGGTAGTGCACTAGGTAGGGAATGAAATATTTGCTTCTACACCCAAATAATGAAATATATGTAGAAAGACATATTCAGACATTAGCTGCACAATGCACTAATTAACAATTATAGCACCACTTGGGTATAGAACTCAAAGTACACTATACTGCCAAAAGTGTTTGCTCGTCTGTCTTCACACATATATGAACTTGAGCGACATCCCATTCTTAATCCATAATATGATATCAGCCCACCCTTTCCAACTATAACAGTTTCAACTCTTCCGGGAAGACTTTCCACAAGGTTTAGGAGTGTGTTTATGGGAATTTCCATAACTTCCAGAAGCTCATTTGAGAGGTCAGACACTGACGTTGGACGAGAAGGCCTGGCTCACAGTCTCCACTCTAATTCATCCCAAAGGAGTTCTATCGGGTTGAGGTCAGGGCTCTGTGCAGGCCTATAATCAACTCCTGAAAAACAACCACACACCATAATCCCTCCTCCACCAAACTTTACACTTGGCACAATGCAGTCAGACAAGTACTGTTCTCCTGGCAACCGCCAAACCCAGACTCGTCCATCGGTTTGCCAGACGGAGAAGCGTGATACGTTAATCCAGAGAACACGTCTCCACTGCTCTAGACTCCAGTGGTGGCACTTTACGCCACTGCATTTGACGCTTTGCATTGCGCTTGGTGATTTAAGGCTTGGATGCAGCTGCTCAGCCATGGAGACCCATTCCATGAAGCTCTCTACACTGTTCTTGAGCTGATCTGAAGGCCACATGAAGTTTGGAGCTCTGTAGTGATTGAATCCGCAGAAAATCGGTGACCTCTGTGCACTATGCGCCTCAGCATCTGCTGACCCCACTCTGTAATTTTACGTGGCCTATCACTTCATGGCTGAGTTGCTGTCGTTCCCAATCGCTTCCACTTTGTTATAATCCCACTGACAGTTGACTGTGGAATATTTAGTAGTGAGGAAATTTCACAGCTGGACTTGTTGCACAGGTGGCGTCTGATCACGGTACCACACTGGAATTCACTGAGCTCCTGAGAGCGACCCATTCTTTCACTAATGTCTGTAGAAGCAGTCTGCAGGCCTAGGTGCTTGGTTTTATACACCTGTAGCCATTGAAGTGACTGAAACACCTGAATTCAATCATTTGGGTGGGTGAGTGAATATTTTGGCAATATAGTGTATCTTAATCCAAGCAGTGCACTTTATAGGGAGTAGGGAGCGAATTAAGATTCACCAGTAGTCAACAATACTGTCAGTATTGTTGTAAGACCATCAGTTCTCAAAAATGAAAATGATCAGTGTTAATATTTCACAAAAAATACCCCAAAACGCCTAATAAAACATCTCTTTAATTCTATGGAAAAGGGAGATGTATGAATTATGACTATTTTTGACACATAAAACCAACTACCATTAGTGGTCTTATAAAAATGTCTTAATTTAAGTAAATTAGAGCTCAAAATAAAGGCACAAGTGTGTGTGTTAGTACTTTTGATGAAAGTCATTAAAAATGCACTTAAGCTTGCATTTTGCATTACAGTACTACAGTACTGAAGCTGTTGGTGTAGTGTAAGGCTATAAACACTAGATGGCAGTACAGACTACATTTATATTCACCATCTTTTCTGCGGCACAATCAATGAAACTCAATCGAGCTTTTCTATTCACTGTTACAGAATGATAGTACAAAAACTTTAAACTCAGGGAACATATTTATATTAGTTATATCGCTGTTCTCGGATCAAGTCCCCTTATCTCCAATAACAGAACTTTAAAGGAGAAGGAAAAAATATACTTTTACTGTAGGTTAATGGAATCAGACTTTTTTCCAAGTAACGTTGAGTCATTTCTGTTGGTCCATTCATCATTTACACACAATTTCAAGGACAAATTATGTCAAAAACTGAAAAATGACAAAAATAGAGTTACAAGGTTTTGCTGTGACAGCAGCCAAATGTCCAAGCGGCAAAATGTCACTGAGCGGATTTTAAATCATGTTTCCTGTTTTATTGAACACGACTTTTATTACAGGTTTATTACTGAAGTTTGTAAAGCAACACATAATAAATGGAATCAATAATAGTTCTAACACTCTCAATATAGTATATTTTGAGTATGCGGACGAAAGTATTACAGCGTTCACGGCTGTTAATAGAGAGACAGCTTTTGCAGTCATTGTGCTTTATTAACCAACTGTTGTTGATCACAGTTATACTGGCTGTATGGGCAGCCTTTACTTCAGGTATTCCATCTCCTCTGCCAGCTTTGGTGAATCACTTGGCTGCAGGACTGGTAACATCAGTGCATCGTGCAGCTGCTGACAACACCAATTCTTCTTCAAGCACCTTACCTAGGGCCTCTTGCAAGTCGTGTGGGTGGTCAAGCTCTGTGTGGATGCTTAGCTCAGTTGGAGACAGTGCCATGATGACCAGTTCTCAGGCTGTACAGGTGCATGTGAGCATAAGCCTGTCTAGGTAAAGTTTCAATAGCATTAGCTAAGGCTCTTAACGGCTCCCCTGCCTGTCTTCAGCTGCTACGCTGTTCAGATCGAAGGAGTTTGGACTGGTAACATCACCCAAAACACATCCGTAGCACTCCACCTAATGCACTGTAAACGGAACTCTCGCTAAGGGTCTAGCATTATCAGTCAAGCTAATGCACCATCAGTCAAACATCAGCTGAAGGGATTTCTGTTTAACAATTTGGCTACCTGTTCAAATTGTGCAAGGAAGGTCTCCCAAACTCTTCTAACCATGCCTTTATGGGCTGTGCTCTGGTACACAGTCATGCTGAAACAGGAAAGGGCCTTTCTCAAACAGCTGTAACAAAGTCAAAAGCATACAATTGTCCCATTGTAATTGTACCCTTTAGTGGAACATATAGGCCCAAACCCTGAATAACAGCCCAGACCATCATTCCTCCTCCACCAAACTTTACTGTTGGCACTATGCATTCTGTAAGGTAATGCTTCCACTGCTCCAGTGTTTAATGGTGACGTGCTTTACACCACTCCAACCAATGTTTGGCTTTGTACATAGTGATCTTAGACTTGTGTGCAGCTGCTCAGCCAAGGAGACCCTTTTCATGAAGCTCCAGATGCACAATTCTTAGCTGATGTTGCTTCCAGAGACAGTTTGGAACTCTGTAATAAGTGATGCAAAAAATCTTTAATTCCTATACTGACAGTTGGTGGATGCACTACGAAGTTCTGCTGCATTATTTGATCTGCTTATTAAAGCTATATTCATATGTTTGCACTATGTGCTAAATAGGTGAGGGGCAGACTGAGGGTGTGACTTTGAAGAGGTCAAAAGTTAAAGGTTGAGAAGGATCAGGTTTACATTTTAACCTGCAGCTTTTTATGATTATAAACTGCAACAGTTTGGAACTTAGATAAGTTAAACAAACAAAAGCTGAAGGTTTTTTTTTCTCTCCATATTGCTGCATTATAAACTATAAGTTACCTGTAATAACTGTGTGCCATAAACCACGTACTGTGAAAAAGTCAAACATCACTCATTATTTTACACTCCACCAAAATAACCATTAAGTACGATTTCATTTTTCAGAATCAGGGAAAAAAAGTAGAAAACATATATTTAACAGAAAATCAAACAGAAGCACCAATAACTGAATATAATGTCATATTTTCAGTATTATTTATTTTTTTGCCTATATTAGTGTTTCTATTCTGTCATGGTCCGACAGTGAATGAATTTGTGCAGTGTAAGGATTCATTCCTTAAGCTCAACATTGATATAACTAAAAAGATCGATTTTAGGTGAGAGGATAAGGATATTTATTCTACAGTGATCGATAGCATGACGGTTGATAGAGTAAACATCTACCAGTACCTTGGTGCAGTAACTGATGATCAAAACAAACAAGATTTTCAAGAAAGATTTTTTTTTTTAGGGAACTCGGCCGGTTTCAGGTGCACTCAAAGCTTATAATATTTGTATTTACTTGCTGATTTGAAAGTTTGAGCATTAAGAATAAGAAGCTTCTCAGCCAAGCATCCTTTTTTCAGTTCTTTCAGAATTAAACCTTGGGGCTGAATTAATTAGTGTATCAGAAGATACAAAGAAGCTGTTTCAACTTCCTCCATCCGACTCTCGCTACAGACTCCCAAAGATACACTGTAATGGATTTACTCTTTTATCCTTAGTGTAATTGAGTTGCTGAATAAGCGGGATACATTGTTATATGAAAGGGTCAAGTGAATGTTATATCCTCTCTTTGTTCTCTGTTTGTCTTGTTTTTTAGAATTTGTCTTTTTACTGTATTGTTTCAGGGCCTGTTTTGAAGTCAGTGTGGTTTATGGTATACTGTAGATGGAAGAATGTAAGACTTGACTGCTGGCAAATCAATTTACTTATTAGATAACAATGAATGCTGAACTGAACATGCTTTAGAGGAGTCCTTCCAGTTTTTCAATGAAATCTGTAGAGATTTCCAATCTGTAGGGATTTTCCAATCCAAGTAATCCCAAACACATTTGGTGATATTGAGGCCTGGACTCTGGGGTGGTCAGCCCATTGTTCTGAGAGCACCAGCAGCTTGTCTCCTTTTCTCAGTGAGAGCTTCTTGAACAGCTACATGTCCTTTCAGACCCACAGTGCTGAGTTGTCTTCTCACAGTGGAAGGATGAATAGAAACACCTGTCTGAGACCTGTGAAGCACCACTGCATCTTTTTGAACTGCCACTAACACAATGTCATTGGACAGCCGAATGCACTTGCAGGAAACCACAAACCGCCAGATCTGTTATGTCTGCTAACAGATGCCTTCGCTGGCTAGCATCGAGGTGGGTGATGGGGGAGACGGGAGGCAGCCTACCTACCCAGAGAGAGCCGATTGTACTCTCTTGGATTCTCAGCCACCAATGGCTGTAGCATCACCAGGGATCAAATCAAGATCTGATAACTGGGCCAATACACCACTCGGGAAGCTCATAGACAACACAAATAAAGCATACTTAATGACTTAAGGGTGGTCTCTGATTCTTGCATACTACTGTATCTAATAGTGTTTTATTATTGGCCACTTGAAGTGGCCATAAGAGATGTGATGATGTTCTCTGGGTTCTCTATAAGTTTGTTCACAATCACTTTTTTTCGTCTAATAATTGCAATCATGTGTATTAGTAAGTGTACATGATCCTGTTGCCTGTCCACACTTGCACAGAATGTAGGCACGGAACATTGTTAATATGGACCAAAAAAACAGCAATCGCACCTGCTGAAAGTGGAATAAAGACATTGAGTCTTTGTGTGTAGAACATGCAACTGTGATGATTCATTGTTCAGCAATAGTCTCCTACTAGCTATTACTTGCACACATTCATTTGTGTGATATTACTGGCACAACAACAATTTTCAGTATAAGACATCAAAACAAATACAAATTTAATGAATTAAAGCACAAGTGGAGACACTCAAACAGCTGAAACACATCACACAGTCTGGCCTTTTGCTCTTATAAGGGTTAAAAGTGAAGCAACAGTCTGGCAGAAGGTCAAGTCTACCCTGTCTTCCCCATCAGCGGTAGCTGATCAGTACGTTTGGTGTCTGAAGTTCACTGCTTTAGTTTTGCATGGGAGCTACAAGGCTAATGTAGCTGAGTCATTTTACAGAAACGTCCACTTTTTTTTTATCTATCTATAGGAGTCAGTGGTGTTTCCAATCCTCATTGGTGTTACACATAAGAAAGACAACACCAGAGATGTTTTTAATGAAAAATGCATTTTACAAAACGGCTGCTGCAGAGCATCAAACCACAAGTTGTCACTCATGGAATATGCATGTCCACTGAAATATGCAATTTAATCCATTTGTATTTTTTCACAGTTACCTAAGAATAAAGTAGGTCACACCAGTGACTTCAACTAAAAGCTTCATATGAAATCATGAGCGAAAGGTGACAGTGTCTGGTAACTGAAAAGACACAGTGGACTTATCATGTGCTTTTCTTCATAAGTTCCCAAAAGTCGGTTAAAAAGTCAAGTGATGTCATCAGTGTGATTTTTGTTTCATAATAAGAGATTTTTTGTTACACAGTTACACCGGTGACACGACTCCTGGGGACAACTTTTATTATATATTTTATAATATATCTGAAATTGAATTTAGTTTAATATGCATATTTCATAGTCATGTATAGATTAAAGTAGCTTAAATTGGAGAAAAAAACATGTTTTTACCTCAAAATATGGCCTCACCCTTTTCACATGACTGTGGTGGTGAGCACTTCTGTGGTGCTTGGAATTCTAGATAATTAATATAAAGGCAATACTGCTAAATTGATGCTCAAGAAAGTGTAACTGTTAAAATAAGTCATTGTTTTATTTTAAAATATAATTAAATTGTATCCCTAACATGTTTTTCAATATATCTGTAAACGCCAGGGACACATTCTATAGAATGACCCGGTTAACAATTGCTGCTCCAAAGCAAACTTTAGACACCAAACATATATTAGCTCATTTACTACACCTGTGTATATTTGATCTTTCTCTGAACTTCCACTTTAGGAATCTGGTGATAAACAATCTGACCCTGGGTCAGCACAAAGGGGAGAGCCTACAGTGTTTCACCCCCCTCAGCTACAGTAGAAAAATGTGAAAAGTCAGAACAGTTTAGGAGAATGAAATATACGGTGTATATGCAACCACTTTATAGTAGTGTATACTGTACTATTCCAGAAGATATACTATAGTCTGAAGACTCAGATTACATAACCTAAAGACACCAGTCTGTTCTGTCTTTTTCGGTCTTTTAAGCACATTAGCCCACATTCCTTTGCTGTCTAACTCTGAGTGTTGCATGAAGGTTACACCCAGGCGGTGTTCCTCAGCCAAAAGGGAATGTTGGTGCTGGGATTTATGGAGCTTCGTTCCCGCGCTCTGTCATGGCTGTGACCTGGCTGTCATGGTAATGATGAGCGCCACATTCCTCTCCAAGGATTTTGGCCTGTTCAGGCACATCCAACATGGCTGACAGAAAGAGAGAGAGCTGCGCTGCTCCACTGCCTTGGGCCGCGCACAGGAGCCCCACTTACACAACTGCAGGTATGGTATAGGAAACTCCTGAGGTGCATTCCTCTGATCCACACATACACACCACTGGAATCACCATTCAAAAGTATGGAATCACTACTTTCAATCCTATAAACCCACTTCTATATACACTGTGAACAACATAGAGCCGATTCTTTATATACTGTAAATAGTATAAAAGCACTTCTATCTGTCATATAAATACTATAAACTCACATCTACATGTGCTATAAATACATAAACCCACCACTGTATATATATTATTCACTAATAAGAAGTACTAAAAGCCCATTCTACATATGGCATAACAAAATGTCTCTCTCTCTCTCTCACTCTCTCTCTCTCTTTCTCTCCATAGTCAACTGTCAGTGGTATTGGGAATTGGGAATGACAGCAACTCAGCCATGAAGTGGTAGACCACATAAAATGACAGAGTGGGGTCAGCGGATGCTGAGGCGCATAGTGCTCAGGGGACGCCAACTTTCTGCAGAGTCAATCGCTACAGACCTCCAAACTTCATGTGGCCTTCAGATGAGCTCAAGAACAGCGTAGAGAGCTTCATGGAATGGGTTTCCATGGCTGAGCAGCTGCGTCCAAGCTTTACATCACGAAGTGCAATGCAAAAGGGTTGAATGCAGTGGTGTATAAAGTGCCTCTACTGGACTCTAGAGCAGTGGGGACGTGTTCTCTGGAGTGAGAAATCACGCTTCTCTGTCTGGCAAACCAATGGACGAGTCTGGGTTTGGCGGTTGCCAGGAGAACGGTACTTGTCTGACTGCATTGTGCCAAGTGTAAAGTTTGGTGGAGGGGGGATTATGGTGTGGGGCTGTTTTTCAGGAGTTGGGCTCGGCCCCTTAGTTCCAGTGAAAGGAGCTCTTAAAGCTACAGCACCAAGAGATTTTGGACAGTTTCATGCTCCCAACTTTTGTGGGAACAGTTTGGGGACGGCCCCTTCCTGTTCCAACATGACTGCGCACCAGGGCACAAAGCAGGTCCATAAAGACATGGATGAGCGAGTTTGGTGTGGAAGAACTTGATTAGCCTGCACAGAGACCTGACCTCAACCCGATAGAACACCTTTTGGATGAATTAGAGTGGAGACTGCAAGCCAGGCCTTCTCGTCCAACACCAGTGTCTGACCTCACGAATGCTCTTCTGGAAGAATGGCCAAAAATTCCCATAAGCACACACCTAGACCTTGTGGAAAGCCTTCCCAGAAGAACTGAAGCAGTTATAGCTGCAAAGGGTGGGTCGACATCATATTAAACCCTATGCATTAAGTTCATATGTTCATTAAGTTCATATGTGTGTGAAGACAGACGAGTGAGTACTTTTGGGGAAAAAAAAAAAAAAAATATATATATATATATATATATATATATATATATAGAGAGAGAGAGAGAGAGAGAGAGAGAGAGAGAGAGATGTACAATAAATACTTTAAACCCACTTTTATGTGTACATTGCATACTTTATATCTACTGTATATCTACTATATATTGCTGCTGTCAGAATTAAATTTTCAGTTTTTGACATAATTTGAAAGTGCCTGTTTTCTTTGTATTGTGAGTAAATTTCATGATGAATGGACTGAAAGAAACGGCCCAAAATTACTTTCAAAAAAAGTCTGGTTCCATTGACTTACATTAAAAGTAAAGTGTGTTTTTTCCTTCTCATGTAAAATGATCGTTTTTGGTGATACACATCATGATACAGTGCTTCTGCAGCAATATATCACTGTTGTATTTACTATAAATCCTATAAACCCACTCCTAGTTATAAAAACACTTTTTAAAATAATGTAATATGGTGCTAGTACATACTTTCTTAAACACATACTTCCTAAAAGGTTCTTGGCTTGAACATATGGTTCTAAAAGACCATTAAATAGCATAGAACCTTTACATTATGTGGAGGTTCTTAAAACTTGGCAATGGTTCTTGACATTTCAGTTACAAACATGAATTTTTAAAAAATGAATGAATTACATAATTATTCATTAAAATGCCAACACTTTTGAGCTGCAGTGTACATGGAGTATTTCTGTGAAAACATGTAAATCACTGCTTTTGCATGCATTTTGTGCAAAGTGTGTGATAAATTAGCACATACATGTTGTTTATCAACACACTTAACCAGGAGTGTGAATAACATGTAATAATAAAGAGGTTGTGAGGATTTAGTGCACAGCCTGCACAGCGTCTCTTTAATTACTGGTGAACTAGTCTACTCATGGGCTGACTGAACAGCAGTGGAGGGCCCAGTTCAATCTTACGGTTTTACCACAACTTCCACTCAGCAATATTCACCAACACAGAGCCCAAAGCTAGCGCCTTTGCTGGGACTGAGGGAGTCCATAGCTAAAAAAAAAAAAATGAAAGCAAAACATTCATTGACCTCAACCACTAAAATGTAAACAGCAGAATTATCTTATTGACATTCATATAAAAATTTTATTTGATCCTTCATTCATTTCATCACATACATCACTGCAATTCTAAAACAGGTCTATGTTTTTTGAAACAGACCAATAGTAAAGGATCACAAAACATTTCCATTGTTTTGCCAAGAACACCTAAGACAGAGCGTGATGGTGACTCCATGACTGATGGAATGCAAACAGGTAGTCGTGTGCTGCAGGTGTGTGAGAAATAGCAGTGACCTTCAACCTGAAGCAAGCAGCATGAGGGAGAGGTCAGGCAGAAGCCATGAAATGGTGTCACGGAGTTAACAAAGTGTAAATACTGAGGCTACCACACCTATAAATAATCACAAATGCTTTTAAACCTCTTCACAGCAGTTAAACCGTTTTTTCTTTCCAGAAAAAGGAGAACCTAAGAAACGAACTGAATTGGCCAGCTATTAATTCTGTTTAGTTCCAATTAGTTGTATTGTTTGCTACACCCAATAGAAACGGAGGTAAAATGCACTCTATAATGAGAAATATACTGTATTTACACTGAAGTAGAATATAGTGCAATGTTTATACTGTAAAGTGATATTCAGTCCAAAGTTTAATCTGTAAAGTAAGATGTAGTACAAAGAACAGACATAGGATAAGTTTACACTATATACTACAGATTTACACTGTCAAGTGTAACTAAAATGCATGGCCATGTTTACACTGTGAAGTAAAATGGATTACAAAGCTTTCGTCACTAAAATACTGTGAAAGGAAGTACAATTTATCCATTGTACAGACTTTATACAACACCAAATTCAAGTTGTATGGTGTCAAGTACAGTTAAGTACACTAGAGTGCATAGTACTTTACATTACAAGTACATACCTCATACTATAGAATGTGATTCAAATAGAGCACAAGATTTATACTATAAAGTTCAGTTTTAAATGATTGAACTGCAAGCTGTCATTTGGGCCATCGTATAACATTTGCACTGCAATGTAGAACATCATACAAGTTTACATTGTACAGTACAAAGTTTACAATGTAAAGCAGTACAAAGCATACACTGTAAACAAGTACAAACATTGTAAAGCAGGACAAACGTTTACAGTGTAAAGCAGTATAAAGCGTAAACTGTAAAGCAGTACAAACACTGTAAAGCAGGAGAAAGCGTACACTGTAAAGCAGTACAAACACTGTAAAGCAGGAGAAAGTGTACACTGTAAAGCAGTACAAACACTGTAAAGCAGGAGAAAGCGTACACTGTAAAGCAGTACAAACACTGTAACGCAGCACAAAGGTTTACTCTGCAAAGCGGTTTAAAGGTTTACACTGCAAAGCAGTACAAAGCATACACTATAATGCAGTACAAACTCTGTAAAGCAGGACAAAGGTTTACACTGCAAAGCAGTACAAAATGTACACTGTAAACCAGTACAAACACTGTAAAGCAGGACAAATGCTGTAAAGCAGGACAAAGGTTTACACTGTAAAGCAGTACAAAGCGTACACTGTAAAGCAGTACAAACACTGTAAAGCAGGAGAAAGTGTACACTGTAAACCAGTACAAACACTGTAAAGCAGGAGAAAGCGTACACTGCAAACCAGTACAAACACTGTAAAGCAGGAGAAAGCGTACACCGCAAACCAGTACAAACACTGTAAAGCAGGAGAAAGCGTACACTGTAAACCAGTACAAACACGGTAAAGCAGGAGAAAGCGTACACCGCAAACCAGTACAAACACTGTAAAGCAGGAGAAAGCATACACTGTAAACCAGTACAAACACTGTAAAGCAGTACAAACACTGTAAAGCAGGAGAAAGCATACACTGTAAACCAGTACAAACACTGTAAAGCAGGAGAAAGCGTACACTGTAAACCAGTACAAACACTGTAAAGCAGGAGAAAGCGTACACTGTAAACCAGTACAAACACTGTAAAGCAGTACAAACACTGTAAAGCAGGAGAAAGCGTACACTGTAAACCAGTACAAACACTGTAAAGCAGGAGAAAGCGTACACTGTAAACCAGTACAAACACTGTAAAGCAGTACAAACACTGTAAAGCAGGAGAAAGCGTACACCGCAAACCAGTACAAACACTGTAAAGCAGGAGAAAGTGTACACTGTAAAGCAGTACAAACACTGTAAAGCAGGAGAAAGCGTACACCGCTTACATCACATTGTACAGTACAAAGTTTACAATGTAAAGCAGTACAAAGCATACACTGTAAACAAGTACAAACATTGTAAAGCAGGACAAACGTTTACAGTGTAAAGCAGTATAAAGCGTACACCGCAAACCAGTACAAACACTGTAAAGCAGGAGAAAGCGTACACTGTAAAGCAGTACAAACACTGTAAAGCAGGAGAAAGCGTACACTGTAAAGCAGTACAAACACTGTAAAGCAGGAGAAACACTGTAAAGCAGGAGAAAGCGTACACCACAAACCAGTACAAACACTGTAAAGCAGGAGAAAGCGTACACTGTAAACCAGTACAAACACTGTGAAGCAGGAGAAAGCGTACACTGTAAAGCAGGACAAACACTGTAAAGCAGGAGAAACACTGTAAAGCAGGAGAAAGCGTACACTGTAAAGCAGTACAAACACTGTAAAGCAGGAGAAACACTGTAAAGCAGGAGAAAGCGTACACCACAAACCAGTACAAACACTGTAAAGCAGGAGAAAGCGTACACTGTAAACCAGTACAAACACTGTGAAGCAGGAGAAAGCGTACACTGTAAAGCAGGACAAACACTGTAAAGCAGGAGAAACACTGTAAAGCAGGAGAAAGCGTACACTGTAAAGCAGTACAAACACTGTAAAGCAGGAGAAACACTGTAAAGCAGGAGAAAGCGTACACCACAAACCAGTACAAACACTGTAAAGCAGGAGAAAGCGTACACTGTAAACCAGTACAAACACTGTGAAGCAGGAGAAAGCGTACACTGTAAAGCAGGACAAACACTGTAAAGCAGGAGAAACACTGTAAAGCAGGAGAAAGCGTACACTGTAAAGCAGTACAAACACTGTAAAGCAGGAGAAAGCGTACACTGTAAAGCAGTACAAACACAGTAAAGCTGGAGAAAGCGTACACTGTAAAGCAGTACAAACACTGTAAAGCAGGAGAAAGCGTACACTGTAAAGCAGTACAAACACTGTAAAGCAGGAGAAAGCGTACACCGCAAACCAGTACAAACACTGTAAAGCAGTACAAACACTGTAAAGCAGGAGAAACACTGTAAACCAGTACAAACACTGTAAAGCATGAGAAACACTGTAAAGCAGGAGAAAGCGTACACTGTAAACCAGTACAAACACTGTAAAGCAGTACAAACACTGTAAAGCAGGAGAAACATTGTAAAGCAGGACAAACGTTTACAGTGTAAAGCAGGAGAAAGCGTACACTGGAAAGCAGTACAAACACTGTAAAGCAGGAGAAAGTGTACACTGTAAAGCAGTACAAACACTGTAAAGCAGGAGAAAGCGTACACTGTAAAGCAGTACAAACACTGTAAAGCAGGAGAAAGCGTACACCGCAAACCAGTACAAACACTGTAAAGCAGGAGAAAGCGTACACTGTAAACCAGTACAAACACGGTAAAGCAGGAGAAAGCGTACACCGCAAACCAGTACAAACACTGTAAAGCAGGAGAAAGCATACACCGCAAACCAGTACAAACACTGTAAAGCAGGAGAAAGCGTACACTGTAAACCAGTACAAACACGGTAAAGCAGGAGAAAGCGTACACCGCAAACCAGTACAAACACTGTAAAGCAGGAGAAAGCATACACTGTAAACCAGTACAAACACTGTAAAGCAGTACAAACACTGTAAAGCAGGAGAAAGCATACACTGTAAACCAGTACAAACACTGTAAAGCAGGAGAAAGCGTACACTGTAAACCAGTACAAACACTGTAAAGCAGGAGAAAGCGTACACTGTAAACCAGTACAAACACTGTAAAGCAGTACAAACACTGTAAAGCAGGAGAAAGCGTACACTGTAAACCAGTACAAACACTGTAAAGCAGGAGAAAGCGTACACTGTAAACCAGTACAAACACTGTAAAGCAGTACAAACACTGTAAAGCAGGAGAAAGCGTACACCGCAAACCAGTACAAACATTGTAAAGCAGGAGAAAGTGTACACCGCAAACCAGTACAAACACTGTAAAGCAGGAGAAAGCGTACACTGTAAACCAGTACAAACACTGTAAAGCAGGAGAAAGTGTACACTGTAAAGCAGTACAAACACTGTAAAGCAGGAGAAAGCGTACACTGTAAAGCAGTACAAACACTGTAAAGCAGGAGAAAGCGTACACCGCAAACCAGTACAAACACTGTAAAGCAGGAGAAAGCGTACACTGTAAAGCAGTACAAACACTGTAAAGCAGGAGAAAGCGTACACTGTAAAGCAGTACAAACACTGTAAAGCAGGAGAAAGCGTACACTGTAAAGCAGTACAAACACTGTAAAGCAGGAGAAACACTGTAAAGCAGGAGAAAGCGTACACCGCAAACCAGTACAAACACTGTAAAGCAGGAGAAAGCGTACACTGTAAACCAGTACAAACACTGTAAAGCAGGAGAAAGCGTACACTGTAAACCAGTACAAACACTGTAAAGCAGGAGAAACACTGTAAAGCAGGAGAAAGCGTACACTGTAAAGCAGTACAAACACTGTAAAGCAGGAGAAAGCGTACACTGTAAAGCAGTACAAACACTGTAAAGCAGGAGAAAGCGTACACTGTAAAGCAGTACAAACACTGTAAAGCAGGAGAAAGCGTACACCGCAAACCAGTACAAACACTGTAAAGCAGGAGAAAGCGTACACCGCAAACCAGTACAAACACTGTAAAGCAGGAGAAAGCGTACACTGTAAACCAGTACAAACACGGTAAAGCAGGAGAAACACTGTAAACCAGTACACAAACACTGTAAAGCAGTACAAACACTGTAAAGCATGAGAAACACTGTAAAGCAGGAGAAAGCGTACACTGTAAAGCAGTACAAACACTGTAAAGCAGTACAAACACTGTAAAGCAGGAGAAACACTGTAAAGCAGTGTGCAGTATTCCTTCCCTGGTCTCCCTGGTTTGAATGATAGGTCTGTCCTGAAAGTGTCTCCCAGGCCGCCCTGCGGGTCTATCTAAGCCTGTAACCCCTGCAGTGGGAGAGCGAAGCTCCTCAATCAGGCGAGCTCTGCTCGGGGCTGACACTCCCTGCCCTGCCCGAGCCTCCCTGAGCTGAAGGAATGAATGGCTGGAGGGACCCCGGCCCCGCCCATCTCCCACACGCCTGAACCGGGGAGGCGCGAGCTCAGAGTTTCACGAGCAGCAGGAGAGGAGCGCGCGAGCAGAGCGACGGGCTCGTGAGGCGACGCTGTGGAGATTCCAGCCAGTGGATGGTTTAAAGAGCGGTGAGGAACGAGCGCTTCTGCTGTCTTTACCGTCACCTACCGCAGGTTAAACCAGCTTAGACTGCACTGAGATATTGATCTTTTTGTCTTTAACCAGGTCTCGTCTGCTGGGTTATACTTTAACTCGTGCGAGCTTGTGAATGATTCTCAATGCACTTCTGTCCGAATTCATTGCTGATAGTTTCTTACAACATTGCTCTTCATCAAACTAGTAAACTAGTGAAGGAGAGAGAGAGAGAGAGAGAGAGAGAGAGAGAGAGACAGAGAGAGAGAGACAGAGAGAGAGAGAGAGAGACAGAGAGACACAGAGAGAGAGAGAGACAGAGAGAGAGAGACACAGAGAGAGAGAGACAGAGAGAGAGAGAGAGAGAGAGAGAGACAGAGAGAGAGAGAGAGACAGAGAGACACACAGAGAGAGAGAGAGAGAGAGAGAGACAGAGAGAGAGAGAGAGAGAGAGAGAGACAGAGAGAGAGAGAGAGACAGAGAGACACAGAGAGAGAGAGACAGAGAGAGAGAGACACAGAGAGAGAGAGAGAGAGAGAGAGACAGAGAGAGAGAGAGAGGTGCTCCTCAGCTTTCAACCTCGTGTCTCTCTGCAGCCCCAGAGCACTAGGTGATGATGAGGACGAAGATGCAGGCGCGCAGCAGCAGCATGCTCTTCCTCCTGGCACTGGCGTCACTGCTCACCGGACCCACCCAGGGCCAAGGTAAACAACAACAAAACAACACACCCACACCCACAGCTTGTGAAACTGGTGCGCTCTTCCTCTTTGTTCGGTTGTGCATCCATTAATTAGTGAGGCTGGAGCTGTGACTTTTCCTGATTGTACCATCTGGACTTGTGTGGAAAAAAAGAAAAGAAAAGATTCAGGGAAGCTGATAAACGGTGCAGAGCATTTTCTGCAGAGCATTGCTGAGGCTGATAATGATGTACTCGTGGAAGGACCTTTCGGCATCAGCATTATGTCAAATATCAAAATTGGCGCAAATTTCTGTTTGGTTTTGTCCAGGCGGCCTTTTTGGTGTAGGGGTGGAAGGAGGGGGGGTCCATGGGCTTGTGATATTTTGTTGTTATTGTGTTAAATATCGTCACATGCTGGTGGGTCATTCTACAGAAATGTCCACTTTTCTATCTATCCATAGGGGTCACTGGTGTTACCAAGCCTCACTTGCACATAAGAAAGGTTACACCAGTGACATTTTAAATGAAAAAATGCATTTTACAAAACGGCGGCTGCAGAGCATCAAACCACCTGTCAATCATAGAACATCCATTAAAATGTGCAATTTAATCCTTTTTGTATTCCATTTTTTCACAAGCACCTAAGAATAAAGTAGGTCACACCAGTGACTTCAACTAAAAGCTTCATATGAAATTGTAATGGTGGGGAGCGAGGAGGCGGACGCATGCGCTGAGATAAGCCAGCTTAAATACGACACCGGGAAGACAGGTGAAAACAATCAGGGGCGGAGTCACAAAACAAGGGGGCAGGACTAGGAACACCAAAACAAAGGAGCACTGGACTATCAAAAGGTAAACAAAAAGCACATGGGGGAGTGGGAGGAGCCAAGCCTGACAGAAATCATGAGCTAAATGAAAAAATTTCTGCTAATTGAAAAGACACGGTGGACTTTTGGACCATGTGCTTTTCTCCATAGATTTTCAGAAAACAGGTAAAAGAGAGTCCTGTGATGTCATCAGTGTGACTTTTATTTCAAAATAAGACATTTTTTGTTACACATTAACACCAGTGACACGACTCCTGGGGTCCATAACTTTCATTATATATTTCATAATATTTGTTTGGCGTTTTTGTCATTTAAATCACAGACTTCATTGTCATGTATAGATTATTGGAGTTAAAATAGCAGAAAAACGTGTTTTCTCTTCAAATATGGCCTCATCGTTTACACATGACTGTGGGGATGAGCACTTCTGTGGTGTTTGGAATTCTAGATAATGGATATAAAAGCAATATTGCTAAATTGAGGCTGAAGAAGGTGTAACTGTTAAAATAACTCATTGTTTTATTTTAAAATATTAATAAATTGTGACCCTAACCTGGGTTTAAGTGTAAATGCTAGGGACACAGAAATGGACATTTCTGTAGAATGACGCGTAAAGAGCACTGACCAGCTGTTTCACATTCTCGCTAGGCCGGATGTGATCCCGTAACAAGACTGTCGGGGGCAACCCTGAGAAATTTTGGGTTCAGTCTGGATGGCATAGACTTATTAGGAGAAAGGTGAAATTTGACATTTTTCTCCCCCAGTTCTCTCCCCAATTTAGTCTTATCCAATTACTGATTAAGTCTCTTAAGCCTCCTCAGTGCTAGGAGGGCGAAGGCTAGCACAGGCTTCGTCCCAGGCCTGTGAAGCATCACCGCATCTTTTTAAACTGCCACTCATGCAACGTCACTGGTCAGCTTGGAGGAAAGTGCCAACCACCAGATCTGTTGTGTCATTTAACAGACGCATGCGTTGACTGTCATCACGCTGGGTGATGCGGGGAGCCAGGGGGCAGTCCCGGAGAGAGGGAGGCCAATTGTGCTCTTATGGACTCCTAAAACAAAAGCGGAGCTCAAAGTAGAGGGTGATGAGGCGCTCGTCAACATTGCTTGTCTGTAGTTAGCTCCTGCACGTAATGTAAGCTATCATGGCTGAAACGTCCCTCAAAAAGCCTTTTAACGAGGGAAAAACAGTTCAGCTACCTAACAACAGCGTTTCGCTAGCTAGCTTGTTTTGCTTGTGTTACTGCACTGCACCAGAAGCTTATAAGTCGCCCCCAGACACGTGCTGTCATCACGAGATCATGCCTGATCCTGCGAGACTGCATGTTTATTTACCAGTGTTGGGGTTGTTACGCAAAAACATAAGCCATTACAAATGATTATTTCTCTGAAACTGTAAAGGGATGATTTACTTGTAAGTAATCTAATTACTTCTACAGTACACTGTAAGTGTAACTGACACACATCTGTGTCAAATGTACGAGGAAAACTTCAGTAGTGCTTTCAGTATGTTATTCAGAAAGAAACAGCCAGTCACAGTAAGCATCATTTAAAAGTCCGGTCACTGTCCCTGCCTTTAAACAAGACGTAGACAGTTATGCTGGTTGAAATCTTTAACGGCTGGTGCTGTTTGAAAGCCGATAAGCTAGTCAATAGGAACAGTTTTAACCTCTTAAAATCCTGTTAGATACTGTGGCTTATTACATAGTAACTACAGGGACTCCACTGCAAACTGGCTGAGGTATTCTTAGGCTATAGAAGTGTGTAATACAAACTTGGGCTTATCAATGGGCCTGGTCTTTTAAGGGGCAAGAACAACTGCCTCAGAATAAATAAAATGTAAGGCTGAGAGCTGTTTCTGAATGGAAATTGAGTCAGGCCCATGTACTGTAGGTGAGGTTGGAGCTCTGTCTTGTTCAGCTCAAAGATCTTTATCAGGTTCATGGTAGATTGATCAGATTCTTCTACAGATTATTTAATGCTTGTGCTTGCACCGCATATTGCCATTGAGATCCACGCAGTCGGCTATCTCACAAAGCACACACGTACAAGGACATTCGCTCTTGTTAAGTTACTAACTGTAATGTGATTATAAGAAATTAAATGTTGTTGCTAGAAAAAGTGATCACATTACTGTAATGCGTACCTCGTTACCCCCAACACTGTTCACTACAAAGAGAGCATAACTGGATTTAGTGCAGTGCAGTGTGTGAAATGTTGAATACTAATAGATTTTTGATATATTTTTTATCTGTTCCAAATGATGAAACCTGAGAAAAACGAAGTGTCATGATGCAAATTGTGCATTCCTAAAATGTCGTGAGGCATCATGATATTATATTTTTGCCGTACTACCCACATCTGTCTTAAATTGCATGAGCTAGAAATACTCTGTTACTCGGTTGACTGTTCGAGATGCCAGTGTACAGTGTACAGTGTACTAATATCAGGCGTTGGTTATGTTCCCTCACAGAAACAGAGAGGAAATATACACGCTACCAATTCAGTGAATCACGGCGGTTTTGCTCATATGTGAAAGCGATGTATTGTAATTTGCTACTCCACAACACAAGTGCATGACCAAAAGTCCTCTTTGAAAAGATGGTTCTTCAAGGGTTCTTTAGTACACAAATGGTTCTATATAAAACCATGACAACTCAACAAAGCATTTGCATGAGGGTTCTTTGCATTGTGTACTCATTCTTCAGATTGATCAAGAATATGCTGTAAATGGTTCTACATTGAACCTTTTTGAAAAGGGTTCTGTGTAGCACCAAAAGGGTCCTTCTGTTATTGCAATGTCAAGCCTGTTCTATACAGTTCCAAGTACAAAATATTCTCCATCAATCTAAAGTGCGTTTTCACAATGCAAAGAAACCTTTAATCATGCAAATGATTCTTTAAGTGCTCATGGTTCTTTATCAAATCATTTTGTTTACTTAAGAACCTTTGGGGAACCTCCTATTTTAAGTGTATACAGCGCCATGGTTGTTATGGACATGATCGAGAAACTAGCTAGGCTAATTAAACACTTTAAAAAGATGGCTCAAGGATTTTGTAGAACTATGATTTGTTTACAGAACCATTTCATGCTTAAATAGTTCTTTGCACTGTTAAATGGTTTTTCAGCTCTATAGAGAATGTTTTCTAAATAGAACATTTTTGAAAAGCGTTCTGTATAACACCAAACATAATTCTGATGTTTTAACAAGAGCAGAACCCTTTTCGGTTCTGTATAGCACCTACTTCAAAAAGGTTCTATTTAGAATCATATACAACAATAAAAGCCATTTCATCATTCACAGAGCCATTTAAGTGCCAGGTAGTTGTGTATAGAACCATTGCCTTTACTTAGCGAACCCTTGAAGAACCATCTTTGGAAGGGTGCAGCTAGAACATCACCAGAAGCAGTGAAAATATATTTCTATGACAGAAAACATGTTGACACATCATCCACTAAAGAGAAAATGCCCTCATGTAGAAAACATCGAGTCCTCATCAGCATCCAGTGTGACTCTGGTTGGCTCTGTTTGCTGTTCAGCCCATCCGAAGAGGCAGCCTCAGTTACTCATCCAACAGGAAAACCCACCGATATCTCTCGGCTCCTTTGAATAAACGTTTCACGTTCCTCTCTGTGCTGCTGTTTTGTGCAGCACCAGTGCTGTCAACCTAAAAAGTTAAGCCTATAGCTTTTGGCGTTGTTTTTTTATTTCCTGCAGTTAAACAAATACCCATTCATGAGCTCTTATGGATTCTAAGATATCAAAATTAGTTGATATGCACATCCATAGTCCAAGTCCACAATGACTTAGAATAAAATATAGTATATGAAACATATTTAACTAGTATATAGTGAAGTTAGAAACATTTTCACCATCTTCTGTAAAGTTACTCTTTTATATACACACATTTTCTTTGACAGCAAGAATCTGTACAGCTTTCCCAGAATCTCCACTACTGTTAATCAATGGCTGCACAACCAAATGACAGAGATTATGACTTTTGATTGTACATATTCTCTCTCTCTCTCTCTATCTTCTTTACTCTCTCGTTCTCAAATACACAGAGTTTAATCCTCATATTGACTGTTCTTATTGTGTTTTCTCCTTTTTGAGGGTCTTATTGATCTTTGTTGTCTCTAATCCAAAGGAACCCGTGTAATATGTTCACTGTATTGGACCTGGCCTTATCTTTGTCATTTGCTGGTTTGATTTAGTGTTCCTCAAACATAACCTGACTTGAGGGGGAAATGGAGCGTGATAATACACAACTGCTTATGTATACTTATCTACACTTTCAATACAGAGGCATACATTTAAAGCTTGCTTGTAATCTCATTTGGACGCTCAATGAGGTTTACTCATACATAACTTCACCCAAAGTAATTGTCTGCAATAGTTTCGTTTAAACGCTAGCAATTTTAGATATTTCAGAGACAGCAGCTGTCCTGTTCCTGCAGTGCCCTGCCGAGGCTTCGTGCAGTGAGCTGTCTCAGCTGGAGTGTGTCCAGCGGACAGGTTACGATCTGTCTCTGACTGAGCGAAGAGCGGCAGGCATTTTCAGCTTCAAACACTCCTCATTCACCTGCCATACTGGCAAATGTCTACTGCTCAGCACTCGTCATCTCTTTAAAGCTATGCTTCACACACAGTTTCAGGAGCTGCTCTTAAGGAATGAAAACTCGGGTTTGGCACACAGTTAACTATGAAATGTTCATCACACTGAAACTAGTAAATGATCCTTTTAAAAGCTTTAAATCTTTATGATATTGCACATACAATTATCACACTGTTTTAACATAGTAAACAGCCTTAACTAAGCAAACTGTTTAAGCTGTTAAAGTTAACTTAAAAGCAATAATTCAAAAATTGATGTGTACGTATTTTTGTCCTCATTCCAGGCACAGTTGATTAGCCAAGACATGTTTGGTGAGTCAAGTCTACTTGTTTAGTTTTATACTGGAGTCAATCCCTTAACAATCCAGACTTACTGCATATAAAGGTTTATTACTCAGTAGTTTCAGAAACGCCAATGCAAACTAATGGAGCTATTCATAGGTTAAAGAAGTGTGTAATAAAACTGTGGGCTTTCCAGTGGGCCCATGAAAATTGTTCCCAGAGCACTTTAAAGGAAACAACCCCAGGCCTTGTTTTACCTCTTTGTAATTTTGGAAACAGTCCTATATTCCTTGGGGCCTATATTCCTACTTTGAAATGTTCTAGGCAGTAATATATATTAAGATTAAGAGACCCTTATTAGTCCCACAGCAGGGAAATTTCATCTCCGTATTTAACCCATCTATGCAGTGAAACACCGCATACACACTAGTGAATACACACACTAGGGGGCAATGAGCGCACTGGCCCGGAGCAGTGGGCAGCCCTATATGCAGCACCCAGGGAGCAGATTGGGGGTTGGGTGCCTTGCTCAAGGGCACTTCAGTCGTGTACTGTCAGCTCAAGGGGGCCAACTGGCAACTTTCCAGTCACAGGGCTGGTTCCCTAACCTCCAGCCCATGACTGCCCCAATATGTAATCCCTTGGCTCTGTGTTTCAGCACCATTTTGCCTCAATCATGCTTTCTTAGTATGAAAATAAGATTAACGTTCAGAACTCTGATATTGTCAATGTTCAAAAAACAAACAAACATGCGTCTCTGCTTTTTTCCCAGTTTTTATTTGTCTACATCATTTGGACATGGTGACCCAACAGAAATATTTGGAATAAAATCTCTTTACATTAACTTACACTAATAAAACCTACCATGGTTGATCATTTCAGTGAACAAGAATGTGAATCTGTTCAGTGACATGCATTTTTACTCATGATTTTATTATAACTTTACATTAACAATAACATTACATCACACAGGGTCTTTGTGGGTAAGATAGGACACCCCTGATTTCAACATTTCATGGTTAGCTTTCCCTCACCCGCTTCAGTCAGTCTTCCTCCCATCTTACGGGTCATTTGATTACTATATTAGCTCAGCTGACCCCTTGCAGTGTCGAGAGACTGAGTCGACATGAATGTAGACTTCAGGAGCAGAAGTTGTCCAGAATGTGTTGTCTGACGCAATGTCCATTATATAATATTCCAGGACTAATTTTCTACATTCAAACTACTCTGTTCTACATGACTGCTGATGTATGTTACTTGACTTAGGTAGCACGCTAGTTAGTGAGCCTACACGACTGATAACATCAAACAAAAATGGCAGTGCAGCACACTTAAACCAGACAAAGCAACTATTCACAAAGTTTATTTAACCTGTGCTCTGGTTACATGATTTGCGACGTTTGCTTAGCTACCTGATTAGCTCACTGAGGTTAGCTAGAGGGCAAGAGCTTTCCTCTTGGAAAATCAGCTCCTTGCTGTCCCCTGCATCACCTTTGCTGACCCCATGAGCCTAACCATGACGTTATGAACTTCTCCCTAGATTTCTTGAATTTATTATATTATAGTTATATCCTCTAATGCAGAGGGTTTAGCAGCCCGGGAAACTCATAGACATTGTAAAAATCACATGTGATGCTACTCAGCCAATCAGATCTGTGCATTACGATGAGCACTGAGACTCGAGTGAGTGACGCACACACAGGGGAGGGACGGGGTGAGAAACAGCGGTCAGAGAAGAAAGTGAGCCAGATTGTACTTTATTTGATTTGATATTCAGTTGTTGACTATATAAGATGCTGATGTAGCTGCTAGGCTACTTCAGTTTACAGTATTTGGCACTGAATCATGATGCAAGTTAGACATTATGATGTTCTTGGACCTTACTGAATTTTAATTAAGACTCCTGCTCTAACAGAATCAGTCTGGCGTTCAGTTCCTTGGAGCTGGAATGAAAACACTCCTTAAAGCTGATTGCATTTGTAGAGTCAGCCAAAGCACTGGAGCTGCCTTGCGATTCCAGCAGCGTCCTCATATATTCTTTCACAGGAAACATAACTCCATAATTCATATAATAAGCCTCGTAATGAAGCCTTTCTCCATCCTTGATGTTACTCCACCATTTCCTGCAGTTATAGCTCCAATTGGCCAATCTCCCACCGCTCACCACTGCAGTCTGAAAGAATGCTGTAATTTCCATTTGGTCTCGATTCGTGGTTTCCAACAATGCTCTTGGAGAACTTTGGGCCTTCAGACTGTAATCCACCACACCTGATCTGGCTAATTATGGTCTTCAGAAGTCCTTGATTAGCTGGAATGGGTGTGTTAGATTTGAGATTGGAGAAGAAACCTGCAGAAAGATTGACCACTGCTTTACAGGCACAAAGACAAACAATAATCTGAACTCAGGATAATACTGCAAATATCACCTAGATAAACTGAACCGTAGCAATGAAGGCATTCACAGCAAAAAGCCCAGTATTGCATTAATGTGTACGTTTATTTGCATCCAGCCAGACCTAAATGAAAACTTTATGCGTAAATTTTATAACGACAGGAAAGATCTAATGAGCAACAATGCACGTTGCTCCACTTTTAATAAGACCACCAAAGACGCAAACTCCTGTATTTGTTTAAAGATTCTTTTCTGTTTTCAGAGTATTAAATCATGGTGTAATTTGCCTTCTTATCACTGCACTTTTATTTTCTCGACTTAAAGTAAGCTGGAAACTCATGATCCTTCCATATTGTAGACCTCTGAAGTTGTGTGTCTGAAGTTGTGTGGAACATTGGACCTCAGCTGGATTTCTCTATGACAGAAATAAAGGGTGTGTTTGAAAATCACTGCTGATGAACTAAAATGCTCCAAAGCTGGAACGTTTTGTCTTGTGCACATCACTGGATCTTCTGAATTATGAGGTCATTTAGTAGTCAAAATATGAATAATGTTACATCTGTGCCACACTAAGGCCCTATCCCATTTCACCCCTTGCCCCTGCCCCTTAGAACTTAGCCCTCTGTTAACGTCTAGAGTTAGAGTGTCTCAATTTTTGTTGAAATAGAGAGGTAAAGCGAAGTGTTAGGCTTACATGGCCCTCTAAACTGAGGTTTTTCAAAGGCTCACTCCAAACAGAGTGTTATGAAAAAAAGTATTTTCTTTGTTCAACAATTATGATAACCATTGAATTATTTTACAGCAATTACAAGTAATTGTTTCAATGTATGATGGTCATTTTCTGGTCTGATTTATGGTCAAAAAATCGCTAATAGCATGCTAATGTCTCGGTAGCTAGCTAGCTAACTTTCCCGTTCCACCTTAAATAGTCCAGCATTTCTGACGGCTGAAGCTCCAGAATGTAGCTGCTGCACCATTTAAGGTGGAACAGGAAACTTTGAACAAGAGGCTGGTGAAGAACCGACTTCAGCTTCATATCACCAAAGAAATAGTAGTGGGCGAAAATAAATAGCTGTCTTATATCCCCTCTTTGAAAGCATATGACCCCCTAAATGAAACTAAAGCCCAGCAGTGAGGAAGCTCAAATTTTCCCTTCTCTGCTATCAGTGAAGACAGGCCGGGTCACCTATCGAGCACCACTGGTAGCCTATTAATGAAGCGATGTTTTTTTTTTTTGGTTTGGTTTTTTTTGAGGGTTGTCCCATTGCATAAAGCAAGATTTCAACCACTACCCTTTGTAACTCCGTTCCAAGGGGTTAGCATGACACTCAAAAACAAGAGGTAGGGATGAAAAAGAAGAAATGGGATTGGGCCTAACACTCCTGTGCACTGAATTGACACTGCATTTATTCGTTTATTATTTATTCTCTTTTGTTTCTACAGTGACAGGTAGGTCCACTGATAGCTATGTCTCATTTGCAGTAGGGCCCTGTAAAAATGCATTACAATAATATAGTGAACAGTGAACAAATGATAACAAACACAAAATATATAAATCAATAAAGCATTTATAACAAACTAAATATATAAAACAAGCTGGAAATGACATAGAATTGCACCCTCAAGACTACCAACCTGTTAAAAAGTATTCTAAATTGACTAAAAGGTAAGAGCCCTCAGTTGAAAGTTATTCCACACTTACAAACAGAGTGTTGCATTAAAATGCCTTCTTACCAAATTCTGTGGATGAAAATGGTACATTCTGCACCAGCCAGTCATTATTTCACTTCAAAGATGAAATATAGGACAGAGGGTGTTTCAACAATGCTTCATAAATAAAAATCGATGATTGCTGCTTCTTTCTTATGTGCAGAGATGATCAGCCAACTTTCCAGTACAGCTCAGAGTGATGAGTTTTAGTGCACTGTGATCAACAGCATCTAAGGGTTTCAGTATTGAAGGAGCTGCCCTCATATAGGTTACATCACCATAATCCAATACTGATAAAATTGCTGCTCTTTCTGCTTCCAAAAGACAGACGAGCTCTGTTTGTGTATAAAATCCCAATTCAGTTCTTAGTTTCTTGTCATCAGTCCAAACTTCCAGATCCCTTTAGCTTGTAAATAGTGTGCCATTAAAAGTGTTTGTTGTTAAATTATTAAAACTATCACTTTCATGACACTTGGAATACAAACATTATGTCTTTCATTTATTCGGCACTTGTTTCAAACTACACTCTTAAATAAGATGGTGCTTCAAGGGTTCTTCAGTAAAAGTATTTGCATGCATAAATGGTTCTTTGTATGGTGAAATGGCTCTTCAGATTGATGGAGAATGTGTTATATATGGTTCTATATAGTACCCTTTTGAAACAGTTCTATATAGCACCAAAAAGGGTTCTGCTGTTGTTACATTGTCAAGCTCAGTACAACAGAAGACCCTTTTTTCTATATAGAAACATATACAACACATTCTCTATCAGTCTGAGGGAATTGAGGAACCATCTCATCATGCAAAGAGCTTTTTAGGCATGGTTCTAAAGTATTTATGGCTTTATATATGCATATAAACCATCTTTAAGAGTATATGTAAAGCTTTCTTCACAAAAATAGAACCTCTACAAGTACTCCTTGGCTAGTGTTATAGAGAAAGCTGCGGTATACATAACATCGTCATAAAAAATAATTCTACAATTTTCAGTGTGTTTTCCAACCTCAGTTCTACATACTGAAAAAAGCACTGGCCCACTGATAGAGCCCTGTGGAACCCCATTAGCAGTTTCCAAAAATTGAGATTGTTTTCTCTGACCAACAACACATTTGAGTTCTATCACATTGATTGTGGAACCAACTGATTGCCTGCTGATCAAAGCCAAGAGAAAGCATGACAGTAAGTCTACTATTAAACTTTAAGACTGTTATATACCAACGCCAGCACTCATACCACAGCTTAAAACTGCCAAAGCCTATTAACTACCACATTTGACAAAGCTTGCAGAGTTGCATGGGGTATCTTAGTGATATCACCAGTCTCATGATATCAATTCAGTGCAAAGCAGCAGGAGCTAAAATAGCAATAGTCATATTTCAGCTCTTTAATGACCTTGCTGTTCAGGGGATCCTGTGATGTTCATTCCATAAACATTTGGAACATTTTTATTCACCACAGGATGTGGCATCAGTGACTTTCAAAACCACCAATCATTTCTGTCAAAGAGAAATTCAGCTTAGACCCTTATTAGTTCCTAATATGGGCATAATGAAGAATGCATTTATATGCGCTTAGTAATTCGATAACTGCAGAAAATCAGACTTTGTCAGTAATCCGATCAACGTGTTTACATGCATGTAAATAATCAGATAATGGAAAAACTCTTGGTCTACATGAGTCAGTGAGCAATTGAATTTCTACTTTATGACCAATGAACTCACAGAAGAAGACCTGACTTAAATGTAACGTAAAACTTTGTCATGGCTTTTTTTTATTTAATTGCACCACTTTACCTAAAAATATGACCATACATCATTAATTAGATTAAGAATAATAAAAATCTTCTATTCATAAAGCATTTAGTTGGATTCAGAGTCAATCCAAAAGTGCTGATCATTTATTTCCAGTACCGGGGTCTGTTTTCTGTCATACGCAGACTGAGAAATCAGAGTAAGAGTACACATGCACTGAGAAATCTGATTACTGAGCTAAAAGGCCTTCAGATTTCAAGGCCTTAATCTGCTATGCACCTAAGATTTTCACTCACTTTCCACCTGTGTAAATGTGATGTGACAATAAACATGATGTGATTTGATTATGATTTGTACTTAGAAATTGGCGTATGATATTTATAGGCCATTTGAGTAATTAGAAAGCTGCAGGAATCGGAATATGATCACATTATTGAGTGTCAGGGAAGGTCTCTGCATCTCACCTGGTGATAGGGGGTGATGGTGGGAAGCGAGACATGATGTTATTGCTGTAGTTTTTCCCTGCTTGTTGGAGCGGTCATCAAAAACCAGAAAAGGTTTTGGGTCGAACATTATGGGAAAACAACGGTTTTGTCGTTTACATGAATTTGTTCGTTTACATGAACATATACTAATAAGAAAAAAGGTGAATTCTCTTTTCAGGTTGACTACAATGCTGATTAACGTCTAATAAAGTAGCAAAGTAGCACCAAAAGCTGTTGCATGTGGTGAAACGAAAGAAGACCAGTGATGAAGACCACATGCTGCTAAGTACATTCTATCCAGTGCTTTAACTAAAAGGCCCTGGCTGGTGTCCCAGTTTACAGAATACAAATATGCTCACTGGATTATAAACCATGTGTTACACAATGATGCTCCAAAGCAGCCTCTCTTTCTGGACTAGACTGCAAACAGAGGAAGCAAAATGTGGGACGACTTGTTAATGGCCTGGAATGTCCAGGGGTTTTACAGAAAACACAGTTACGTTTTCTTTTATTCATTGCTTGTTCAAACACGGGTTAAAGGGGATTTTTTTAAATTGATCTGCCTAATTAATCAAGCCTTTCAGTGTGCTTTGATGTGAAATGCTCTGTTCTGGAGAAGCTTGCCAAATCAAAATTGTTCTCAGCCGTGGGGATAGGAAACAGACATATGAAGCTTTTAATGCCACAAAATGCCTATGGATATGCTGCCTGATGTCTGAGACATTGATTTATGATAGATTTAAAAAGGTTTAGGCCTTTCAAGTCAATGCCGGTCAATTTCAACAAAACTTTTGTTTTTTCACATTTCTCTCCATTTTTCCCATTATCAGCATCGCGCATACAACTTTTGGATTCACCAGTGGTTTTATTGACATTGTGACCCCTGGTTCCTATCACCAGCACTGTAAAGAGAGTTAGCTCATTTCTCTACTGTAAACCATTTCACGTCAAACTACGCCGATTAAGCTGCACGGAAATGTTCCTAGCTTGTGCAGAAGCGACACCACAACCAGAGACAGGACAAAAAGTTTGTCACAATCCAGTACTTGTTGCTGTTTATCATGCGCCAATTACTTCAGCAAGCTTGCACGTGTCTGCCGCCGGCGTCTGCTCAATGAACCGGATGAACTATTAGCGAAAAAGTGGGAAATGCACAACGACAAGCAAACCCACTTGGATTGAAGTGGGATGCATTTTACTCTCTTGTTCAGAGGAGAGAAACCTTCACTTTCCACAGAATCACAAAAAGTGCTGCAGAAAGCCTTCCCCAGTGTTAAGGTTGGTGTGCTTGGAATACTATTATACAATGCTTGGTCTGATGCATCCTTCTGAATTGAACTCTAATCTCAGCAGTAGATAGCCCATTCTCTGCATTCTTTACACATCTACACAAGACTCTCAGAGCCCTCTTTGTAGCCTGTGCTGGTATGTAAAGAATTCTGCAGCATCTGCCTAGCTTTGCTTGCTAACTCAGACACAAACACAAGAATGAGTTTGTGGGAATAGATTTCTGCATATAGTTGTAGATGTAGTGAAGTACTGGTTTGAATGCAGATGTACAGTACTGTGCAAAAGTCAGAGACCACCCTTCATTTGGTTCATTTCCAGTCAAAATGGCTGTTAAGGCTGAGTAATTCCTTTTTCAGGAGATTTGAGATAAGATAAGAAAATGAGTGAAGGATAAAGAAAGAAACTGAAAGATACAGAAAGCGGGGCTCCTAACAACCACCTGCAACACCGGGTAGACCACCAGCACTGTCCCCATTGGATAAACAGCATTTAAGGGTTCCATCTTTGAGAGAGAGAGAGAGAGAGAGAGAGAGAGAGGAGAAAATCAAGCTGCTTCAGATCTGAAAACATCCACAGGTGTTTCTGTCCATCCTTCCACTGTGAGAGGACGACTCAGCGCTGTGGGTCTGACAGGACGTGTAGCTGTTAAGAAGCTCTTACTGAGGAAAAGGAGACACTGACCGCCTCAGAGTCCAGACCTTACCACCACTAAATGTGTTCGGGGTTACTGACTCTGAGAAACAGAAAATGCTAAACCAACTTCTAAGACTGTACTTTGGAGGTCGGGGAAAATATCCCTGCACATTTCTTTGAAAAACCGAAAGCGAGTCGGCTGAAAAGAAGTGATAAAAGTGAAGAGCGGACACTTTTAATAATGAAATAAAAGAAGAAGAAAAAAGTATAACATGTAGCTAATAACCATTATGACTGGAAATGAAACAGATCAAAGGGAGGCCTCGGACCCCAGCCCAGTCCTGAGTGTGAGTGGATGCGAGAGTGTCTGGGTGTGTTGTGGGTGTGTTGGGATGGGTTGGATTTTGGTTTTGCCTGTGGAGCTGAAGGAGAATGAAGAAGCACTGAATGGTGAGCGTGGTTTGATGTGGTTTGCCTGTCTGCCTCTAAATGATGTTCCTTCATTTTCTCACCGTGACAGGAATAGACACAAAGCCCAGCTATTCCAGAGCCCTCAGTCTTTGCTTTTTCTCTCGTTCTCTGTCTTCGTCTTCTTTTTTCTTCTTCTGGTTAAGTCACACTCTGTTCCCAAGGCTATCACCTAGAGCTGAAGCTAAGATCTGAAATCAGTACTCACTCACAAAAAGCCCTCCTATAAATGCGCTTGTCTGAAAGGAAGGGAGAAGCATGTGACTTGACTGGGTGACATCTGTACTTTCTCTCACACCTCTCCTTCTCTCCCTCTGTCTCCCGGTGTAGATACAGTTCAGCTCAAACACAGATGGAGACAATTGCCTATCTACTTATCTGTAGATAGAGCTCACACCCTGCAATAATATCTTGGCAAGTGAGAATTTTGTAAGCGCATGCAAAAGTTTGCACACCCCTGTTCAGATTTCATGTATTGTTGACTCTCTAAGTGAACACAGCCTCTACAGTGAACACACTTCTGCACATTTTAATGCACAATCACTGTGTACTTGCTGAATTTAACATATCGTGGAAAAAAAAAAACATAAACACCTGCCTTGGACTAGCTGCCCACCCTACACTGATGTTCTCATAGACTCCTAATACCAATATTACTGCTATTAATATTAGTAGTATAATCACTTGTAGGTAGTTTGACCAGAGCGGGATGGGTCCCCCCTGGTGAGCCTGGTTCCTCACAAGGTTTCTTCCTCAGTTCTGAGGGAGTTTTTCCTTGCCACTGTTGCCCCTGGCTTGCCCACCGGGGGGTTTCTGTACATTCTTACAGTCCTGTTGAAACTTTGTCTTTTCCGAAATCCTGTAAAGCTGCTTTGTGACAACATCCGTTGTAAAAAGCGCTATACAAATAAATTTGATTTGATTTGATTTGATAAAAAGGGCGTGTGCTAAAGTTATGCCGCATTTTATATTTTATTTCATTTCCAATATGATACACTGAGCATAAACAGAAACTGTGCGCTAAAATGTGCAGAAAAATCCATATTTTTACTTTGAAAATCAACAAAACATGGAGTTTGACTAGTGACGCACAAACCTTTGCATGCAACTGTATCTCATATTTCTCATTTTGAGATTATGGTAAGAATATTAAGAGGTTATTCAGTCTTATTTGTGGGTTTTTACTTGATGTAAGTCATTTTATCTAGAACAACTGTCTCATTCTGATCTCATTATATGAGCACGGTTTCCTTAAAAAAAGAAGTTATATGCATTTTATCAGCAAAAGTTATCTTCCAACAGAATGGGACATTTTTCAAGATAAAAAACATTTAAAATATGTTATCTTAATATTCTTACGACAATCTCATATTGAGGAATATTACATAGATTCATTGCTTCTATTTGCCAAGACTTTATTTTGCAGTGCGCTAATGTATCCACCATCTGCCAGTGCAGCAAACTCGTTTTATTGTATTTTGGTCATTTTAATTGCTGCATCCCAGAGTTTGTTTGCTTTGCAGATGGTGACCATCAGCTTGACCCTCACTCACTGTCATGTATCACTAATCTTTACAAATATTTTATAAAGAAATTGATTTTCAACATTGGTCATATATACATGCAGATTTAGCGAGTGTTTTAAGTTTTGTGCTTTGTGTGTGTGTGTGTGTGTGTGTGTGTGTGTGTGTGTGTGTGTGTGTGTGTGTGTGTGTGTGTGTGTGCGCGCATGCAGCGCCAGCTCCTAGAAGATTGCGTTTTAAGGAGCTAGGCTCAAGCATGCTCAGTGTGTCCTGGAAGGAGCCGAAAGGAGAGTTTGACAGCTACAGGCTCATCTACAGCTCAGGTAAGCACCCAGCTTGGCTGGTAACTCACTTTTTTCCCCATTCCTTTACACGAGAAGGTCCTTTGAGAGGTTTTTGCAGGTGAATCATGAGCTGTCCTTGCTCGTTGGACACAAAAACGTATTGAAAACCTTCATATGATCATGAAACTACCCTTCCTGCACTCTTAAAAAAAGATGGTTCTTCAAGGGTTCAGTAGTAAAGAATAATGACTAAGGGTTGTTTGGATCAGAAAAGTGTTATGTAAATGAATGGGGAATGTAATGTAGATGGCTCTACATAGAATCTTTTCTAAAACGGTTCTATTTACTACCCAAAGTGGTTCTTCTATGGTTATGACGCCAAGCTTGTTACAATAGAAGAACCATTTGGGGTTCATTTGCAGCACATTCACTTTTAATCTGAAAAAACAAGCAGAACCCTTTAATCATAAAGTGTTCTTTAAATGTTCATGGTTCTATATAGAATCATTTTCTTCACTAAAGGACCCTTGAAGAACTGTCTTTTTTTAAGAGTGTACACTGCAAATATTTCATGCTGAAGGACCAATAGAAATGGCTCAAAAATGTCATGGAATAAAATGACCCTACGTGAAGTGTCACATCAGCCAAACTGAAAAATGAAATCATTGCCATGCCTGTTCTAAACTTGCTAAGTGCCGCAGGAGTCTCTAGAGTGATATGTTCTGATTGAAAGGCTTAGAAAAAGTCCTTCTGGTGATGTATGTTGAAGGTAAGAGGAGCTGTTAAAGGACGGCGACTGCTTTAGAGTTGGGGCTTCTCTGAAAGGTTAGTGAAGGGCAGCAGGTAACAGATGTGGAATGTCTTACTGCAGCTCTAAAAATTGGTGTAAATATTCTCAAATCATCGTTCCACTGGAGAGAGGGAATTACTTAAACGACAGAAATGACTCACCAGATGGGGAAAACAATAAGTAAAAAGCTGAAGTTAACAAGGTAGCCTGCTATCTAGGCACCTTAAATCAGTGTGATCTTATCATCTGCTTTGTGCTGGATAAAGAAAGCATGACTGCTTCCTTTCCCGATATTGTTCGACGACTGAGGAAAGAGTTACACTAATGCTCGCTTGATTAAATTTAATAGCCTTTAACTTCTTCAAATCCCAGGTTTATTACATACTAAGGCTTATTATTCAGTAACTACAGGGACTTCGATGCAAACTGCCTGAGATATTCTTAGGTTATAGCAGTGTGTGATACAACTTTGGGCCTACCCTGATACTTTAAGTGGATAAATCGTTGGCTCGGCTAGCAGTCACAACTGGTTGATACCAGAGGGATTCCCAACGATTGTATAATGTATTTGCCCAGATTTACATTTACATTTTACATTTACGGCATTTGGCTGACGCTCTTATCCAGAGCGACTTACAGTTTCATCATTTTACACAGGTAGATGAAGGTGGTGTTAGGAGTCTTGCCCAAGGACTCTTATTGGTTTAGTGTAGGGTGGTTACCCAGGTAGGGACTGAACCCCAGTCTACAGCGTAGAAGGCAGAGGTGTTACCCTCTGCACTACCCAACCACACCAGTACAGTACATGCTGAGTACTGTAGTGATAGAACACTGATGAACAGGAACATGAAAATGATATAAAACTGATTTCTGTCAAACCTATAAGACTGTGATGAATGCTGCATTACAAAATGCTCCATAACATGACAAGTAACATGCTTAACACTACTTTTAGGCTTTGAGTAAGCTACTCCAACAATGCACTTTTGCACAGTTGAACTTGCTGTAATGATGGCTACTACTACTACTACAGAGCTAAAGATAAAGGTTTCTCTCTAGAGCACCCAAGACTATTCCAGAAGTCCATGCTTGAAATCTTTGAATTGAAGATTTTTTATATTTTTAGATATTTTAAAGGGTTTCTCTGTTAATTGCTCACAGACTTCATCAGTGCCTTCAGAAATTGGCCATCTAACCTGAGAAAGCATGTCTATGTGTGTTCACATTGATTTAATTCCAATAAAGATTTGCAGCCAGAGTTGCTATGCTGGTTGGTCAAATGAATCTAGCCAGATTTCGATAGATTTCTACATCATTTGGACTTAGATTCACTGTAGATTCACTTGTTTTTCGGTGGGTTTGTAACATATTCCACAAGCGTTTCATTCGACACGTTCTACAAGCACATCGGTACATTCAGTAGGTTGTGTTAGAGTCATTAGGTTCTGTGAATGCTTGGCAATAATACACTAATGTGTTGGCTTTAAAAAGAAAATGCGATTTTGAATAGTTCAGTATTTTTAAAACTACTCCAGTACTTCAACTCAAGTGAAAATGTGAGTAAATATCACTTGTAATATTGGAGTAATATTGGACCAATACAGTGAAACAAACCCATAGCCTGGTTGACAAGGGGCTCAAACAAGGTGTTGGTGTTTGTAGTGAATAAATACTGGCCTGTCTAATCTTAGGACAGATTGTAGATAACAGTGGTTGATATTCACTAATACAGTCAGTATTTGGCAACGTAGCATGAAGAGCAAAAAAATAAGACAATATTTTGGCTATTTTAGAGACTATTGTTATTCTACAGCAGAGGTCTGTCCTGTGCAGACCTGAACCTAAAACTGATTAATCAGCATTACTTTGCTACCCTTTATGGTATCGATTTAGCAGTCCAGGACACTCACAGACCATTGAGTCATAATGCAAGTTAGACATTATGATGTTCTGAACCTTTTCTTGAGGACATTTTCTCTAACTGGACCTTATTGAATTTTAAATAAAGATCCCTGTTCTATAGTATTTCCATGGAGAACCACTTTGTTTTCACAATAATGTTATGTGGGTTCCAGTACAAATTACAGTAGTAAGATTCCTCAGATTATTCAGTGGCAGCTTTGAATATGTGTAGCTGGCTTAAATAAATAATAAACTTTTAGACCATGAAGCATCTGTCATAGTTCATGAATGTGCTTTAGGAAAGCTGCTTTACTGTGATGTATAGCTTTGTCTTTAGAACGTCATATATAATCCCGTTCTAAAACTGTCCTCTTGTTATTGACCTTTCATTCTCCTGAGCTAATTATACAGAAGGTCTAACCGGCTGCTCTCTCGCTCATCTTTATGGTTACAGATTAGCAGCAGTTTAACCTTAGACCCCTTCTCTCTCAGTCTTTTTCACTCTCTCTCTCTCTCTCTCTCTCTCTCTCTCTCTCTCTGTCTCTCTCTCTCTCTCAGTCTTTTTCACTCTCTCTCTCTCTCTGTCTCTCTCTCTCTCAGTCTTTTTCACTCTCTCGCTCTCTCTCTCTCAGTCTTTTTCACTCTCTCTCTCTCTCTCAGTCTTTTTCACTCTCTCTCTCTCTCTCTCTCTCTCTGTCTCTCTCTCTCTCTCAGTCTTTTTCACTCTCTCGCTCTCTCTCTGTCTCTCTCTCTCTCAGTCTTTTTCACTCTCTCGCCCTCTCTCTCTCTCAGTCTTTTTCACTCTCTCTCTCTCTCTCTGTCTCTCTCTCAGTCTTTTTCACTCTCTCGCTCTCTCTCAGTCTTTTTCACTCTCTCTCTCTGTCTTTTTCACTCTCTCTCTCTCTCTTTCTTTTTCACACTGTCTCTCTGTCACTCTCTCTCATTCTTATTCTCTCTATCTCTCTCTCATTCTTTTTCACACTCTGTTTCTCTCTCTCATTCTTTTTCACTCTCTCTCTGTTTCTCTATCTCTCATTCTTTTTCACTCTCTCTCTCTGTCTCTCTCTCTCATTCTTTTTCACTCTCTCTCTCTCGCTCTCTCTCATTCTTTTTCACTCTCTCTCTCTGTCTCTCTCTCATTCTTTTTCTCTCTCTCTCTCTCATTCTTTTTCACTCTCTGTCTCTCTATCTCTCATTCTTTTTCACTCTCTCTCTCTCTGTCTCTCTCTCATTCTTTTCACTCTCTCTCTCTCTCTCTCTCTCTCTCTGTCTTTTTCTCTCTCTCTCTCTCTCTCTCTCTCTCTCTCTGTCTTTTTCACTCTCTCTCTCTCTCTCTCTTTCTTTTTCACACTCTCTCTCTCTGTCTCTCTCTCTCATTCTTTTTCTCTCTATCTCTCTCTCATTCTTTTTCACTCTCTCTCTGTCTCTCTATCTCTCATTCTTTTTCACTCTCTCTCTCATTCTTTTTCACTCTCTCTCTGTCTCTCTATCTCTCATTCTTTTTCACTCTCTCTCATTCTTTTTCACTCTCTCTCTCTCTCTCGCTCTCTCTCTCTTATTCTTTTTCACTCTCTCTCTCTTGGCTGCCTCCTACTCCATTCATACAGCACATTCCATTAAACGCTGGCACAGTAAAGACAAAGTTGCTAACAAATATTTGTGGACTGTGCTGAGCTTTCAGAAAGAAAACAATTTAGACATATTGAAATTTGGAGACAATGAATATGCTGATTAATGAATAACTAAACAAGTTCTTATGACAATTGTTTCATTAATTTTAAACATATTTTGGGGAGATGTGGTCAATTCTCCACTACCCTCCAGTGTCTTTTTCACTCCAGTTTGCTTCCGCTCTGTCTTTCTTTCCTCATAAGCTGCCTTCTGGCTGTATCCAACCACCTCTGTTAACACTTACCTGCTCCTTCCCTCTTTACTTCAAAAGAAACTCTTTGAGCACAAGGTAATGAAATTCTGATGAGAATGATGAGCAGTAGTTCTTTCATTAAATCCTGCTCGTTGGATTATGAGTCCTCATATTCATCAGCTCAACGATTTGTCATTTCATGGTAGATGGTGTTCTCACAGTAACACAGACAATGCAGAATTCTCACTGTTACTTTGTGAGAGTGAAGTGATTGTTTCTCTTATGAAATGATTGATTCATTAGTGGGCAGTATAGAAAAAAATATCACAATGCTCGAAGATGAATTTCCACAATCCATGATGAGTATAGGATTTCTAAAGATGTAGGAAGGGTAGCAATGCAGGAAGCTTGCAAACTAGCAGTTCTAATAACAGTTATTTACCTCTTTTTTAAAGCCCATACACTCCCTCAAACCAACTAACCAACTTTTATCAGTCTGGTGGAATAGAAGAAAGAATAGAATTTAGAACCATTTGTCACTGTGTTTTGCACACTGTGAAATGAGACCTCTGCATTTAACCCATCCGTGCAGTGAAACACCCACACACATGCACACTAGTGAACACACACTAGGGGGCAGTGAGCACAGCCCTATCCACGTCGCCCGGGGAGCAATTGGGGGTTAGGTGCCTTGCTCAAGGGCATGGACTGTTAGCCAAGGGGATCGAACCAGCAACCTTTCAGTCACAGGGCTGGTTCCCTAACCTCCAGCCCACGACTTCCCCAAAAATTTAATGGGCAATGGAAAACACAGTCGTCACCAACACAACCGAAGAAGCACCCAGACTGAGGTTCAAACTGGCACTGTTATGGTCAACCGGCCGCAGTGCTACCTCTGCACCACATGAGTGATGGGCGTTTTTTTTTTCCTTTCTAGCTGGTAACCAGTGCATTCTCTAAAAGCTTATGAATACAGACGAAATGGAGCAGTTCCACCGGAAGCTGTGGAGGCAGTATAGCCAATAGTTCGTGCAAGACACAGCGCTTATTTCCCTTGTTGGAAATATAAGTGAAAAGAATTCTCTGTCCAAGTATCACAGAGTTTTTAATGGCCTCAGAGACCACAGCCACCTACAACGCTGCCTCTTTCATCTCTTTGGTAGTTGGTATATTACTACAACCTTCTCCACGATCGCCATGTTTGGTGTTGTCAAAAGCCTTTTAGTCTGGACTGCCCTCTAGTGGACATACTACTTAACATCCATGGCAACACATGGAAGTATGTGGGCAGCGATGGTTACATCACTTGAAATTGGCGTGTTCTTTTTTGTGCATAAAATGAGTATAAATGAGCCTTTATTTTTCAAGGTTGTGAAAAAAAGAGTGCAAGTTTGACTGCCTTTAATGGCGTACTCACTTCTCTGTGTCTGAAACTTTTAGACAGTGTAGAAACCATCAGAGATTTGAGCACAAGTGATAAATCAGCTCCAGTGCGTGAAATCAAGCGCCTGCCTACCAGCACCTGCTCTTTATAGGCAGTTTGAGGTCAAATAGTGTGCGGACTGCTCCCCCTACTGTCCGAATTTCACAGTGTTAAAATTACCACCAATGAAAAGGATAAAATGTAAAAACAAAATGTCTTCATTTTTTTAAGAAGAAGGTAGAATGATGTGATCGTGTAATGTAATTAACTTCCTAAAATAACATATTTAAACACTGTATTATGTGTATTTGTATTGTTTATTTTGTGGGTGGAGTCAGTAATATAACACAAAAGCACAGTCTAATGTCTGGATTGCCTTGGGCACAAATTATTAGTATTAATGCTATTTTATTTTTTTATTTATTTATCATTTGTATTATAGATGATAATGGTCTGTTAACCACAAAACAGGCATTTTATTCAGTGTTAAAATATCATGCTTACATTTACACACACTCCTACCAGACATGATTTTGATCATAAAGATGTGCCAAAGATGAAAAATAACGAAACTAAGGGCCATCGAGTCAAAAATGAGATTGTTAAAGATAGAGAGAGACAAAAAGAACACAGAGAAAGACAGACAGATATACATCAAGGCAGGCAGTTAGTTGCCATATTAATTTTACAGGGCCATTCTGGCCTAAATCTATTGTTTAATACGTTATTTGTTGCGTTACTGCTGTATTCTCGAGTGCAGAGTGGCACCCCTCAGCCTTATCGGTTTGACAGAATTCACAGTTTTGTACAAGTTGCTGTTTATCATTGTCCTTTCATTATAATACCCTGCACAAAAAGACATCACACAACCATTAGGAATCCCTGTGGTGCCAACCAATTATGACTGAGTTATAGGCTAAGAAATACAGCTGAGCTAGAATCGGTGTAACTCTTACTTCAGTCGCTGAACAAAATCATAAAGAAAACAGGGATTCTATCACTGTTCAGCTGAGATTGGACACCAGAGACGTGTATTTAAAAGAAGCCAAACTAAGGTGAGATACCCAGATAACCAGCTTCTGTTGCTAGCTCTAGCTTTTAGTTGGCTGTCCTCCTCATCTAATGAGTCATTTCTGTGGTTTAAGTAATTAATTCTGTCCATTGTATTCATGATCTGGAGACCCTTAGTACGGTTATACGGCTACAATAAGATCTGGCTTCCTAGCAGTAACATCAGCTATCTCTATTCAGGTAATTATCATGTCACCTCTCACAAAGAACTGGGTCACAAACATGGCTAAAGTAGCATCACTGGCCTGGCTCTGTTCCAGTAATCCATATTGCTTTGGCCCTGCTCCAATCCTCTTGACTGCTCCCTACCCTTGTCTCCTTGCTTTAATTATCTATCTGAAATGCTCCATCTGCGCTGATTGTGTACATACTGGCACACTCAATTTTCCCCCGCATTCTTCAGGGATGATGATAAATTCACTGAAGTGCACTGTTTGAATGGCTGTGCAAATGCAAGGTTCTCCAGCTCCAGCGGTTCTTGCTTAAATTAGTTTGATTAAGTTCATAAAAGACTTCATAATTAGTTGAGGAGTTGACTCAGCTCACAAGTTGCCCATTCGTTTGGCTTAGTGGATTCAGGCTGGCATTACTCCAGCTGGAAGCCACTACTGTGGCCATTTCTTAGTCAGGTTAATCAGTATGTTGAGATGAACTACACATGACAGCTAAGCATACAAACACAGAGTGTGGACATAACAGTGGCCGAAACTCTTGATGTTCGTGCTTCACCAACGAGAAGGCCTGGCTCGCAGTCTCCGCTCTAATTCATCCCAAAGGTGTTCTATCGGGTTGAGGTCAGGACTCTGTGCAGGCCAGTCAAGTTCTTCCACATCAAACTTGCTCATCCATGTCTTTAGGGACCTTACTTTGTGCACTGATGCGCAGTCATGTTGGAACAGGAAGGGACCGTCCCCAAACTGTTCCCACAAAGTTGGGAACATGAAATTGTCCAAAATCAATTGGTCTGCTGAAGCATTTCCTTTTACTGGAGCTAAGGGGCCGAGCGCAACTTCTAAAAAACAACCCCACCCCATAATCCCCCCTCCACCAAATTTTACACTTGACACAATGCAATCAGACAAATACCGTTCTTCTGGCAACCGCCAAACCCAGACTCATCACTCCAGAGAACACATCTCCACTGCTTTAGAGTCCAGTGGCAGCACTTTACACCGCTGCGTTCGATGCTTTTCATTGCGCTTGGTAATGTAAGGCCTGGATGCAGCTGCTCGGTCATGGAACCCCCTTCCATGAAACTCTCTACGCTGGTCCTGAGCTAATCTGAAGGCCACATGAAGTTTGGAGGTCTGTGGTGATTGACTCTGCAAAAAGTTGGTGACCCCACTATGCGCCTCAGCATCCGCATCTGTCATTTTACCTGGCTTACCACTTCGTGGCTGAGTTGCTGCCGTTCCCAATCGCTTCCACTTTGTTACAATACCTCTGACAGTGGACTGTGGAATATTTAGTACCAAGGAAATATCACGACTGGACTTGTTGTACAGATGGCATCCTATCATGGTACCACGCTGGACTTCACTGAGCTCCTGAGAGCGACCCATTCTTTCACTAATGTTTGTAGAAGCAGTCTGCAGGCCTAGGGGCTTGGCTTTATATACCTGTGGCCATGAAAGTGATTGGGACACCTGAATTCAATGATTTGTATGGGTGAGTGAATACTTTTGTAAATATAGTGTATATATCACTGTTGTCGAATCAAAACCTTTACAGGAGAAGGAAAAAACATACTTCACTTTTAATCTAAGTCAATGGAAAAAGTCATTTTGGGCTGTTTATTTTGGTCCATCCACACTAATTTGTCAGTTGGGGGTCGGTGTAAAAGTCAAAAGCCAACATTAGAATGGTGGTGTTTACTGGATAATGTATGGTCAGATTGCACTGAGGCTTTGGCATTGAACTCAGCTAATCAATGAAAAATTGATGTTTTAAATTTACTTGATTCAAATGTGTATGTGTGTATTTTAAATGACATTAGGTGCATCAACACAAGTATAGACAAGGGTGGGCTATAATGTATTAACGTGGACATCATGTACACATTTGAATCAAGTAAATCAGTACATTTTTTGATGTTCTGTTTTCTGCACTTTGGCTCAGACTGCCAGCAGATCTCAAGCCTCTCTGTGTTTCTGACTTGCAGGACATCAAGAGAGAGAGGTCCAGGTGACCAAAGAAGAGGCCAAATTTGTGATTTCAGACTTTGACCACAGTAAAGAGTACACCTTCAAAATCATTGCCCTCAATGGCGGCCAGCAGAGTAAACCATTACTGGGCAGCTATAAAGGTAATTTAATACCAGTTTTATCACTGTTCGGTATTTACATAATAAATAATAATTACATGCATCATAAATAAGGACAACAATTAAACACAGTGAATATGTTTCCAGACGTTAATTTTCATGTGGCTCATTGCCGTATTATTGCTTTAAAGTGTTAATACATATTATACAGGAGATATAAACAGTTCAAGTGATTCTCTGAATTGGTGCTGATTTCTTTAGGCATTTTTTTGTCATTTCTGTAATCTTGTTTATGCAGTTGTGTTTACTCAAATATGCCATACATGTTTCAGGCACCTTAGCAAAACTGTTTAAAAGTCATTTATCTTGGCAAGTAAGGGTGTCCATGTCAAACCCTGTATAACATTAGGGTAAATACAAGCAAACTTAAGTAAGTTTGTAACATCCCTGATTACTGCTAGATTTGCTCCCAAATTCCTCCACCAGTACATCTGATTTGACTTCATGAAGGGCTAATTAGCCAAACTAGGTTGGATGATAACTACAAATAATACTGGGCTGCATTGAGGAGACGTTTTGAAAAGGTTAAGTGAATAGATTAACATGTAAAATAAATAAACAACATCCTTTTAAACTTTTTTAGCTACCTAAAACTTTTGCCCAGCACTGTATTATTAAATGTACAGTATTATGTGGAACAGTCTTAGTTTGTAAGTAATGCATTGGTGCTGATTAATAAGGGTTATAAGTAAGTGTTAGTATTGTGGCCAGATTAGGGTAATGCTGTTTGTCTGTTCACACTGTTCTAGAATGTTTCCCTCACTCATAGTATTCTAGGATGTATCCATCACTCACAGTGTTCTAGAATGTTTACCTCACTCTCAGTGCTCTAGGATGTTCCCCTTAATTAGTGTTGTAGGATATTCTCCCCTTTTGCAGTGATCTTGAATGTCCTCATTTACATTTACAGCACTGGGCTGACGCTCTTATCCAGAGCGACTTTTTGATCAGTTTACACAGGTAGGCGCAAGTAGTGTTAGGAGTCTGGCCCAAGGACTCTTATTGGTGTAGTGTAGGGTGCTTGTCCAAGCAGGGAATTGAACCTCAGTCTACAGTGTAGAAGGTAGAGGTGTTACCCACTACACCATCCAACCACTGTCCTCCCTCATTCATACTGTTATAGAATGTTCTTTCCCCACTTAAATATTTCTAGAATGGTCTCCTCATTCACAGTGTTTTAGAATGTTCTCCCTGTTCAGTGTTGTAGCATATTCTCCCCTTTCACAGTGTTCTAGAATGTCTTCCCCATTTATACTGTTATAGAAAGTTCTCTCCCCTCTCAAATAATGCTAGAAAGTTCTCTCCCCACACAAATAGTTCTGGACTGTTCTTCACTCACTCATAGCGTATTAGCATATTTTCCCCTCATTCAGTGTTCCAGAATGTCCTCCCACATTCATAGTTATAAAAGTTCTCTCCACACTCAAATAGTTCTAGAATGTTCTCCCCATTCACAGTGTTCTAGAATGTTCTCCTCATCAACAGTATTGTAAAATAGCCTCACCCCTCACAGTGTTCTAGAATGTCCTCCCTCATTCATGTTGTCATAGAATGTTCTCTCCCCACTCAAATAGTTTAAGAATGTTCTCCCCCATTCACAGTGTTCTAGAATGTTCTGCTCAGTTCAGTGTCCTAGAATATTTTCCCCTTATTTGCACACTCTGGCTGAAATGGCACCGTTGAGTATGGCATTTTTCTCAAATTGAAATATAAAATGAGATTCCAGAGTGATTTTGAGGGCACTACAAAATCCCACAATGCCTTAGTCATTTCAAGTGAACACTGTAAATCAGCTGAATGTCTCTCTTATTACTAAGTGATGTGCAGAGGCACGTCAGTTAACGTTAATGGAGGCCACAGAGGTGCTGGAATCACAACTAACTGAACTCTTTGATAAAAAAACATTAAACAAAACAACAGCTCTTGAATTTAATAACCCGAGCGCTGTTTATCATACAGCAAAACTCTGACTGGTAACGTTAGGTTACAGCATACGTTGACCAAGAACGAGTCAAGACTTACTTTTTCTGCATCCTTTGCAGTTTGCTAAACATTACAGCCTTGCCTACAACTAAAAATAAGAAGCCAAGTTCAGCCTCGCCAATAATTTATGTTGGATCTGTCGAGTAACGACGCAGGTCAAAGTTGTGATAATGACTGAATTCAATTATTGTGTTAAATTAAGTTAACACTATTAAATAAACAAAATACCTCTATTCTATAATATATATTATATTCTATAATAATCCATTTCTAGCACAATTCTGATGTGAGAGTAGCGATACATTTCAGTCACAGCCACAGTGAAATTCTCACTGTTCTAGAATGTTCTCAATTCTCTATGTTCTGGAATGCTCTCCACAATTCACTCTGATCTAGAATATTCTTCCCAATAACAGTGCTTAGAATGCTCTCCCACATTTCTCTTTTTGAATTTTCTCCCCATTCACATTGTTCTAGAACGTTCTCCCTGTTCACACTGTAATTAAATATTCTCCCCATTCACAGTGTTCTGGAATACTCTCCCAATTCAGATTGTTCTAGAATGTTCTCCCCATTCACACTGTTCTGGAATACTCTCCCCATCCACACTGTTCTAGAATGTTCTCCCCATTCACACTGTTCTGGAATACTCTCCCCATTCAGACTGTTCTGGAATGTTCTCTCCATTCACACTGTTCTGAAATACTCTCCCTATTCACACTGTTCTAGAATGTTCTCCCTATTCTTGCTGTTGTAAAACGCTCTTCCCATTTTCACTGTTCTAGAAAGTTCTTCATCTTCACATTGTTCTAAAATACTGGAATGTTCTGGAATGCTCTCCCTATTTACACTGTTCTAAAATGTTCTCCCTATTCATACTATTCTAGCATATTCTTTCCATTCGCTCTGTTCTGGACTGTTATCCCTATTCACAGCATTTACATTGTTCTAGAATGTTCTCTCCAATGAAGTGTTCTAGAATATTCAACCCAAAATTCATGAGCTTTAATGTAATTCTGAGCTTTAATGTTGTTAAGGGGTTAATGTGAAAATAATGTCCATATTTGAATGAAGTTTATTCAGTACATTTTAATTAGCTTATTACAGAGTCCCACATTGGCTTCATTACATATTTTACACACACACACACACACACACACATATATATATATATATATATATATATATATATATATATATATATATACGAGTAACAGTGTTTATTGACCCACAGCGTCTAGGTCAGAGGTCACTGACAGCAGCCTGCAGACACACAGGGGGAAGCAGAACAGCGAGCCTGAGCGGGACAATGAGATCAGCGAAGGTAAGGTCAGAGGTCAAGCTGGAACTGACCTCGGTAAAGTGGGGTCAGACGCAGGCCTGAATGGACAGTAGCTCAGCTCAGGGTGAGCTGGGGAGTGTGTGTGGGTGTTTGTGCAGGTGTGTGAGTGTGTGAGTTGTGCGTGTCCCAGCTGTCAGATGGGACTGCTCTAGGGTTACCATGGCAACCCAGAAAAAAGCCCCAGAACAGCTATAGCATTCCAAAGCCTGGATGAAAAGACAAGGGGCATCCCATTGAAACTGACACCTGCTGCCAGTTTTTCGCCCTACAAAGAGAACCAGACCTAAAGAAGAGGAGGACAATAACGGGTTTGAACATTAACCCGTAACTTCAATCGGTCCCATCAGTAAGCCATCCTGAGGAGCGCCAGTGCATCAGATGCAGGGAAAGCTGCAAACTAGTAGTGTACACAAGGTATGTTCAGTCTACTTCATATTCACATTATGGTTAGACGTTTGCCTATGGTCATCTTAATATTAGAGGGCAGTCTGGCCACCGCTACATCTGCTGTAAACATGCATACATGCCTACTACATGGGGCACCAGAATAGCATCTAAGGAAAGGGTCTCAAACTCAAATCAGCTGGTTTGATTCTCTTAGGGGGTGGTTGAAAAAATAGCAGGGAAATGGTGTCCAATTATCTTTTTCAGGTACAGCTATGTAACACATACACAAATTTATTAGAAATTCTTGTGTAACTGCAAACCACAAGTACTACTATTACTACCACTACAAATGCAAATAACAATAACAACAACAAAACAACAACAACAACAACAATAATAATAATAATGTTCAGTTAAATTAAGAAAAACTACATTCAATAGTTGAATTACATTAGACACTTATTGTAATAGCATTATTGTTCTTGCTGAACATGAGTGAAGTTACTACATGTGAAGTGTTGATAAAAGCAGCTAAATCTGCGCTCTCATTAAATTTGTGGGATAATTCCATTTATTTCTTAATTGTGCCACATGGTATCTACCTTGCACACCCATGTGGGTCCAGTGAGGGGCCAGTGTGGGCTGGAAATTAAGCCCACCATGGGGAGGTTAGGGCCAAATGCTGGTGGCCCAGCCTAATCCCTCATATCAGGACTTATGGTAGGCTGCCACCCTGGGGCCCTAACACTGGGGCTGGCATATACCCCTGGTTTCACAGCTGACTGGAGCCTCACTATAAACAGGCCGCAGTTAGGGCTTAGGGCTTTGTGTGGGGTGCCACCATAGGGGCCTGCATGTGTCCCCAGTTTCGTGACTGACCCCACTACTAAATTAGTTAAGATAAGTTACTTATGGCCATGACCACTCAGTGTGCAGCGTTCACGCAGCATCAGGTTTTTGTTTTAGTGGTTCCTCTTGTACTCAGCGCTCTGATTTTCCTTTTCATTGTAATTATCAGTCTAAGCTGATTTTATATAGCTTATGTTGAGCGACCAGTCAGAGTGTCTGGTAGGTGAAGTAAATCCACCCATTTAATGTAAATATTTAGCCCCAGAAAAAAAAATGTGTGGGCCAGATTTAAGGATAAATTGCACCAGTGGGTCAGCAGGTTGAGTCCCCTGCTCTAGACTGAGATTCTCTGGTTTGAAGACTAGCACACCTCCGTCTGATGATGCATCTAGAAGGTGGATGTAGCTTTTGAAGCACTTTAAGTGCTTGGGGAGTTGGTACTTGTGGGCGGGCTGTTTGAAAGTTTTATTGCTAGCTGGCTAATGCAGAAAGAAACCAGATAGCACGTCTGCGTTCCTTAGCATCTACACCAGCGAGTACACTCACAGTCGAGATTCATTTCTGTACGTTTGTATGATGTATTTGAGTAATGCATGTCGAGTATCATGAGAGAAAATAAAGAAATGGATCAAATCGATGAGGCTGAAGGATCCAATGCTGTGCTAGGAGCCAATAACCTATTAAACCGGAATGCACCTGTAAGCTTAATTGTTCTAGTAAGCCAAGCAAGTCCAGACTGAAATGGATTGTGTGGATTTTAATTTAATGCAAGAGAAGACAAGAAATAGCTTGATCAAGCATGCTAATGTGGAAAACAATGAATGGAAGTTGGTGGACACTGATTAGCATCAATTCATTTGTGTAATGGTAATTGGGGTCTGTTCACGTTTGGTGACGTTCGTTTTTTTTATTGCACCATTTCTTTATTCTGACTAGAATCTGACCTTCATGATATACATTCAATTTAAACACCAAATACAGAGCAGAAGTCACCCAGACCTGGAGATTATGAGATTAGTGCTGTGATAGACTGCGAGTCATGATTGATGGTGTGATTTAGGCCCAGAATAGACAGAGTCTGCGTGTGGAGAAGCAGCCATGTGTGGTTAGAGTTAAATTAGTTTTTTACTTGCAGGAAGGTGGATTTGAAACTTTTTCTTTTTTGTAAGTTTTATTACTTTCATGCAAGAGCAGAGGCTGCTGGTGGTTTTGCATCACTGCATCACTTTGGGGTGTAAAAATGTCACATGTTTAGCTCTGCGTGTTTGATTCATGGGTTTAGACGGAGTTAGATGAAAGCTGGAATTCTGCTAAAGGCATTTGGCTTCGCTAACATGGCATTAGTGGGAGACGTGGTGTGCGTGTGTGTGTGTGTACTATGTATGTCGAGAGCTGTCATTACAGAGACTGCTGGAGTAGACAAAGCTGAGAGAAAGCTATAAAGACTACAGAGCTCATTTCCACCTCTCTGCATCACCACCAACTGACAGAGCACTCAGGGACAGGCAATATGATGATATTTTATTGTTGTTGTGATATACAACACAATTTACACACTTTGCAGATACCATCAGTACATATAGAGCGCAGACCAGCTGCATGTTTCATTACTAAGAACATAATTAGTCCTGTTGAACTGGAATTAGTGCGGCACTGTATGTGAAATGGTAAATAAGAATCACAGATTTCATAGTTTTGTATGAAGTGATGCTACTAGTGCATTGTGATACTAGGGCATTGTGTCTGTATGTCAATGTATACATGTTGTTTATTAGACAGCAAAGCAAGGATGAAACACAATGAAACACTTGCACACATACACACACTATTTGCACATACACACACACTGCTTACACACCTATATGAAACACTTGCACATACAAACACACACACACACACGCACATACATTCTACTTGTATGTACGTAATACTAATAATAGTCATAATAATAATAATAATAATTTTTATTAAGAGAGGGAGGCCTGGGCCTCTTTGCTCGGATAAGCGGTTGAGGATGGATGGATGGATGGATTTTTATTTATATAGCACTCTTCATCCTGGTGGCAGTTCAAGGTGCTTTACAGACATGTGATAAAGTTAAACAGCAATGCAAAACAATATAACTATTAATGTAGAATCAAATAAGAAAAGGACACAGATCAAATGAAAAGATAAATACCTCGTTTTAATTAAACGGCAAGTTAAAGAGACATGTTTTTAGATGCATCTTAAAAGTGAGCACTGAGCTTGACTGTCTAATAAAAGGTGGAATTGAGTTCCACAGTTTAGAAGCAGAATAATTGAATGACCTCTCCATGTTTTCTGGATTCTACAGTGGGTATTTGTAGGAGGTCATTATCTGCAGATCTAAGATTACATGCTGGAACATAAACACACAGACACTGTGTGATGTAAGCTGGTGCTTTAAGGTCTATTTTTAAAATCTATCCTGAAATATACAGGTAGCCAGTGCGGTTCTTTTAAAACAGGACTGATATGATCTCTGTTTTGTTTTTGTTAGGATGTTGATGCATTTTGAATGAGCTATAAGGGATGTATAGTTTTCTTAGGAAGTCCAGTAAGAAGATCATTACAGTGATCAAATCTGCTCATAACAAATGTATGAACAAGTTTCTCTGCATCGCTCTGAGATAGAAAAGGATGGACTTTAGTGACGTTTCTCAAATGATAAAAAGCTACTTTTGTGGCTGCGTTTGCATGTGGGGATAAAACAGAGCTCAGAGTCTAAGATCACACTCAGGTTTCCTGCCTCAGGTTTGGTATATGAAGCTAAAGAACCAAGATTCCCATGAAGCAGCTTTCTCTGAGGTTTTGTACCAACAATTAGTGTAAAATTTTTTTCTGTGAATTACTTGTAGAAAATTTTGCAACATCCACTGAGAAATACACACAGACACACAGCTGGTCAGTTTGTCTACTGAGTCTTGATCGTGAGAAGGAATGGAAAAGTATAACTGGGTATCATCAAAAAAATAAATAATAATAAATATATATATATATATATATATATATATATATATATATATATATATATATATATATATACACACTCACATACAGGGACACAAGCAACAGCCTTAAAACTGAACCCTGAGGGAATCCACACTCCACAAGACGTGTCAAGTCTTTTTGATGAATGATTTCCAATTGAAACCATGAACTACCTATTACCTAAATATGATTTAAACCATTCTACAACTGTTTTATTAGCATATCATATTTCTGTTTTTCTATCTCTGTCTCCCTTTCTGTCTCTCTTTCTGTCTATGTCTCTCTCTCATACAGACACATACACACACACACACACCACACACTTTAATGCACTCTCTCTATCCTGGGGGCATACAGGTGTGCTCTGAGCTTTGGACTTCTCTACACCCTGCTTTTACCCAAACTCTCTCTCTCTCTCTCTTTCTCTTTCTCTTTCTCTCTCTCTCTGTGTCTTTCTCTCCCTCTCTCTGTCTCTCTCTCTCGCTCTCTCAGGGCAGGAAGGATATTAGACACTAATACTGCTTCTCTAATAGACCTTTCAAGGCTATACTTTATCCCTCAACACCTGCTACCTATACATTACACCCTCTGAGTCACATGTAGTCCTGACAGAGTTTACACTGTGTGTGTGTGTGTGTTTGTATTGTTCTTCCGCTTGATGAAGGCTTGTGGTTTGTTGTGAGATAACAGAGCACCTTTTTATGCTTTTTATCTGAACACACAGATATAGAGCTAATTGATCTGAAGAAAATATCTTGTTTCTCTGTAATTTAAATTGATTTTTTTTTAATGATTTTTTTTTTTGGAAATTTAGGTCCTGACCTGCTTTTTCGGCCATGAGGACCAGAATGTCCACATTTTCTGTCTCAAGGCTTGAATGCTGCCCATAGTGTGCCCCAATAGTCTTGAACCAGCGTATCGATAGCGGTACTATCGGCCGATACTTATGGATTGGGAAAATGTGGTATTGGTGCGTCTCTGTGCCAGACTGCTACTTAGTTGTGGATATGTAATGTACACAGTCCTCCTAGAATAGCTCAGTTACTCCTAGAATGGCAGCCCATTTCCACTCCTGGCTATGCTTTACAGTGGCAGATCATGACTATTAGAGCAAGGCCTTCAATTCACGCCATAGATGTCAAATCTCTGGCAAAATAGGAAGAAAAAGCCCACATTAATGAAAATGCTTATTTCTAGTAGTTAGTGCTAAGCTCAGGATTTTTTTTGGCTGTTCTAGATTAAACACAGACATACATCTATCAGGCATAACACTATGACCACCTTCTTATTTCTACACTTAATGTCCACTCACTGTCCACTCTATTAGACACTCCAACCTTGTCAGTCCACCTTGTAGATGTAAAGTCAGAGACGACAGCTCATCTGCTGCTGCACAGTTTGTGTTGGTCATCCTCTAGTCCTTCATCAGTGGTCACAGGACGCTGTTGGCTGTATATTTTTGGTTGGTGGACTATTCTCAGTCCAGCAGTGACACTGAGGTGTTTAAAAACTCCTGCAGCACTGCTGTGTCTGATCCACTCAGACCAGTGCAACACTCACTAACACACCACCACCACGTCAGTGTTACTGCAGTGCTGAAAATGATCCAGCACCCAAATAGTATCTGCTCTGTGAGGGTCCATGGGGGTCCTGACCACTGAAGAACAGGGTAAAGGAGGCTAACAAAGTATCAGAGAAGCAGATGGACTACAGTTACAGACTAAACCTAAAATTACACATCACATTATCACATCATACAAAATCACATTAAAGCAAAGTCTCAGAAGAATTGGTATCAGTATCAGAAAATTAGGATCATATCATATGAATCCAAGACATATCACAGTTTGAATATGTAGCAATATACCTGCAGTATGTTTCATATCTCACACTGTCCTGCTCTGTGCTCTGCTTCTGACTCACCAGTGATGAGGATGACTTACTAGCTCAATGCCAACTGGGGGGTTCTTCAGTGCATACGGAGACCCACTTGCTGTTATTTCCTATTGAGGAGCCTTAAAGCTACAAAGATGCACCAAGACACACACACATACACACCACTGTGTGATAAAGGCAAATTGGCGTTGATGCTGTTAATTATGTTGTGTTGAGCAGTCTGTGAAATGTGTGAATGCCTACAGGATGTCACTGATTTCCCATAGGGCTGTGCACTAACGTGTGTGTGTGTGTGTGTGTGTGTGTGTGTGTGTGTGTGTGTGTGTGTGTGTGTGTGTGTGTGTGTGTTGAAGTGTGTGAAAAAAGAGTGAAAAACCTGAACATTCATAAATGAGTGCACAGAGCTAACAAGCAAGTCTTTCAACAACAAGAGGAAGCAATTTATAGTTGTTGTCTTTAAAACCCTGTGACTCCTTTCTACTCTGTTTACTGTCTGCACTTCTTGAGAAATTGATCCAGCAGAAATACTCCTCTATTACTCTGAGGTTTTAGATTACATCAAAGAAAACACATCATGGAAAACAAAACTTTCAGCTTTTTAGAAATAAACATAAAATAAAAATAAAAATGTAAGCTCCAAACTTACCCTTCACTATCCAGTCCTTACAGTCCATATGTGGACATTAAGCTGTGAAAACAGACAGTTCTAAATCCACTGCCTTTGTGATGTCATAAAAAGTGTTTTAGGGCAGCCAATAAGAACAGAGCTCATTCACATATAACAGTCATAATAACAGAAACAGCCTGTTTAAGGGATAGAAATAAGTAGTAAAATTATTTATAAATGTTTTGTATATGAAACCACACATATGGTATAAATGGGGAAAATAATACAAAAAGTACAAATTATTTAAACCATGAATGGAAGTAAAAATCGCAAAATTTGATTGTTTTCCGAAAAATACGGTATATGGCCATTTTGAATTTAATGCCAGCAAAACATTCCAAAAATGTTGGGACAGGGGCATGTTTACTACTATGTCACATCACCTCTTCTTTTACCAACACTCTGTAAGCATTTGGGAACTGACACTGCAGTAGTTTTGAAAGTGAAGTGTTTTCCTCTTTTTACTTGATATATGATTTCAGCTGCTAATTATTTGGGGGTCTCCTTTGTCATGTTTTAAATGTTATAAAGAGCCAAATGTTTTTAGGTCTGGACTGCAGGCAGGCCAGTTTAGCACCTGGACTACTGAGCCATGCTGATGATATACATGCAGCATATGGCTTTACAATGTCTTGCTGAAATAAGCAAGACCTTCAATGAAAAAGACGTCATCTGGATGGCAGCATATGTTGCTCCACAGCTTATATATATTGGTCAGCATTAATGGTGCCTTTACAGATGTGCAAGTCACCCATGCCATGTGCACCAATGCTCCCCCATATCATCATGATTCCTGGCTATTTTCAGTGAAATACATTTTCAGTGAAATAAATATTTTCAGGGTTTAAATGATTTCCACATCATTGCATTTTGTTTTTAATTACATTTTACATAGCCTTCCAACTTTTTTGGAAAGAAGATTGTAAATCTTCGGAAAACGTAGAATATAGACCTTTTAACAGATTTCCAACAGTCATTTTCCTTCTTCTTTTCTGTTTGGACTTTTTCATTTAAACAGCTATATTGTAGTTTCAACCTTTAATCCTGAGGATAGGTCCTGTCTTCTACCTTAGCTTTCATTATTGCTGAGAATTCCACTGAGAGCATAACAGAAATGAACCGTGGCTTTATGAGAGCATTATCCACAGCTGTGAACTGTGTAAACCAAAGAGAATTTTAGTAAGTTTGGATGATTCTGATTTAATTTGGGGGCCTCCTCATAAAGCTGCTTGATTAACATTGCATTAAGTCAAAGAATCTAAAATAGAAGATACACAATATGGACAATAATGTTGGGACACTCTTAATCATTAAATTCAAGTGTTTCATTCAGCCCCATTCTCACGGGTGTATAAAATCAAGCACTTAGGCAAACAATCTGCCTTTACAAACATTTATGAAAAGAATGGGTCATTCTAGAGAGCTCACTGAATTTGAGCGTGCAACAAGTCAATTTGGGAAACTTCTTCCCTCCTAGATATTCCACAATCAACTGTGAGATGCAAGCATCACATCACCAAGCACAATACCAAATGCATTCTGTGGAGTGACAAATCATACTTCTCTGTCTGGCAGTCTGATGGATGAGTCTGGGTTTGTCAAATGCTAGGAGAACGCTACCTGCCTGACTGCATTGTGCCAACTTTAAAGTTTGGTGGAGGAGGGATAATGTTATGGGGTTGTTTTTTAAAAGATGCTTTGTGTACGTTTGTGGGAAAATTGCACAAAACAAGGTCCATAAAGGCATGGCTGGGTCAGTTTGATATGGAACAACTTGACTGGCTCACACAGATCCCTGACCTCAACCCTATCAAACACCTTTGGTTTGAATTAGAATGGAGATTGTGAGCCACATGATCTTCTAGATAAATGGTTAAAAATTCCCACAGGCACATTCCAAAATCTTGAATAAGAGTGGAAGCTGTTAGAGCTGCAAAGGGGAACCAACTCTATATCAATGCCTATGACTAGAATAGGATTTCAGAAAAGCTCTTGTAGGTGTAATGTGTAGGAGTGCCAATACTTTTGTCCATGTTGTGTAGTTTAACACTTGATCATCTTTTTCCTTGCTGCATAAATTCATGTGTGTTCATAGTTTTCTGCTTTTTTTCTTCCAAAATGTGGAATAGAATGCTAATGAGTTGGTGAGTCTAAACTTTTGTTGAGTGCTGTATATATGCAGGTGTGTGGGTTTGTCTGATTGAGTATAAATTAGTGGACAGGTGACCCCTCATGGCTCTCAGTAAGAAGGATGTTAGACTGGCAGACTGTGTGGGAGGGTCTGAATTTATTCTCAGACAGATTTTAAGCATTTCTTTTGGGCTTCCTGACCATAACACTACTCCACACCAGGAGGGATTGCATAATTACATTAAATTAAATCATGCAATAATTGCATAAACCATCCAAATCAAGTAAGAGATTATTCAGTTAAAGTTCTGTTTTTGCTTAGAATCTTGATTTTTCTTTGCATCAGGGATCTCTCAAGCTGAAAGAAAGAGAACACTTAAATTATGCATGTCACCACCATACTTTTGACTGGTAGCTGCAAATATTTGTTTAATCACAACTTAAACGTCAGTCCTTAAATCAGTTTTTTTCTTCCTACACTAGAAGGTGAAAGATTAAGCATGTTTATTTTGAACAGTCTAGACATGGAAACTTGTATTTTGAAGAAAAAAAAACAACCATTATTTTGTCATATTGACTAAAATTTACTCTTACATCCTTAGTAAATAATATATTTCTATATAGAACCATCAATGCACATATATCTCTTTGCATTATTAAAGGGTTCTTTGAATCCTGAAAGGGTTCTTAGATTGGTTGAGAATATGCTTTTTGAAATACGGTTCTAAATGGCACCAAAAAAGGTTCTTGTATTGTTACAAGTTTGACATCATAACAACAGAAAACCCATTTTTGGTGCTGTATAGAACACTTTTCAAAAAGATTCTGTGCAGGACCATACGCAAGACATTCTCCATCAGAGAATGAACCCTCAAAGAACCCCTGAATCATGCAAAGGGTTAATTGAGTGTTCATGGCTCTTTATAGAACCACTTTCTTTACTAAAGAACCATTGAAGAGCCATCTTTTTAGTCGTGTCTAAACAGAGATCTTCCTCATGTGATCCCGATTTGACATCTGCTGGCAAGTGAACTAGAGGGTCAACAATGTCCAGTGGGAATTTGATTGTCTTCATGTATTCAGATTTCTAACACTCAGTGAATGGCTGTCGTTAGTAGGTTATGTAGGTCAGAATTGATCACACTTCCCCTTTGGGCTGCATTGGCTAATGTGCTAATTTACCAAGGACATTCTAAAATTAGCCCACTCACTGAAAGATTAGGTATTCAAACGATACCACTGAGGTTCTAGTAACCTAAAAAACGCATCTCTTTCAGCCCATTTCCACCCCTGTCTGTAGATGTGTGTAGATACATACAGCACCTGCCCGCCAGATATGACTATAACTACACCTACTACTACTATTAATAACAATGTCTTATTTATATAAAGGACCTTTCTCTGACCCAATGTGGACCCAGTGTGAGATGCACAAGTATTTCAGACAGAAATGACAAAAGATGATCAAATAAACATGTGGATAAAACTTTATATGAATGTCATTTTGTAAGCATCTAAACAAATTTATTGCATCCATAAGGCATTATCAATATATATAAAAGTGAATTAAACTGAATTACACTTTATAGCTATTTTATTATACATTATGAATTGTTAATATAATGCATCATAAGTAGTATTAATAACATGTTATACTGTCAGTGGCAAAGAAGTCAGTCCCAGCTTAGAGAGTATAAAGACATACAAAGTTGATTTAGTGTGAAGGCCTAAGGAGAGGGAGAGAGTGAGATAGTACAGTGCTGTTGTTGTAATTTGTAATTTCACTGTAGAACCTCACTGGTTCTAACATGAATCGCTAGAAACTCTGTGACATCACCACACTACACTACAGTACAGTGTTGCTAATGTCTGCTAGCACTCTATTGCGTATGCAGTGTTAAGTGTTAAGTGCCAAGCTAACGGTGGTGTACATTAACAGTGGCGTACATTGACTTTCCCACATTGGGTAAAACACTGATGGCAGCACTAGTTTAAAATCTGACATTTGAAGCCTGTGTTGTGCTTTATTGTGTGTGTTTTAGTGTTTCAGTAAATTCTTCAGTAAACACTTTAACTTGAAGCTTCACTCTTAACACTGGAGGAGGCTTTAGTACAGTATGCTTCACTTTACTTAGAGATGAATACAGCTTATGAGGTCTTATAACTTGTTATGAACAGTACTTATAATGCACTATATTAACAATTCATAATGCATAATAGTCATGGCTATAAAAAACAAATATTTATAACCACGTTTTTCGATGCCTTATGAATGCATTATACCATGTTATGAATGTGTTTATAGGTGCTTACAAATGTGACATTCATAGAAAGTGTTACCAAAATGATATTATACAGGACTGTGCGATGGTGCAATTTGACATGATAACATATAACATTGTTACTACATAACATTAGAATAAATACAAAGAAACATTACCACAGTGCATCATCAACAGTTCTGCTTTTAAAACAGTATCAATATATTGATTAGAAGAGCACAGGCTTGTTTTCTGACTTCATGCTGAACTCTAATTATTGGATTTGTTCAATTCCAGCAGCAGCATCTTTTTTTTTTTCATTTCATGAAGGATTAAATAGATAAAGTAGGTATTGGATGGTCACTGTCAAGACTGGACTTGTTGGAGGAGAGCTTTGGAAATGGTCAATTTAACACACACACCAAATCAGAATGCGTCGTTTATTTGTGTTTATTCTAATATGAGTGTCCCTCTGTCCAGACTTTACTTTTCCTTAGACTCCTAAGACTTTTACTCCACACTGTGGTGTTGCATGATAATATCAGGTTAGTTGCTGTTCCTTTTCTGCTTTCAGAGAGAATTTACGATGTAGCTGATATCTCCTTCAATTCAGCCCTTTCAAGTGTATATGTACGTGAGGTGTGTGTGTGTGTGTGTGTGTGCGCGTGTTGAATTCCCAGTGTGTGCATTCCAAATCTGTACAGACTTGATAGCGATAGGTATTGTGGGAAAGGGCCATGAATAAGAGGAGAGGGTGTTGAGGTCAGGAACACACATCATCTTCAACTGTGAGACGAGTTACAGCACGACCATTAAAGACACACATTTATTCATTTACATTAAACATGTAAAGTGCGTTCAGGCGCACTGCTGTCATGTACATGATGGTAAATGCTGAATGACTGGAGTAAGCCACAGTGTTATCGTGGTATTATGCATAAGGCTTTTAGTGACACATAATGCATGTGGTCTTAGTATATTAAATAAAAACACAGTTAGAGTGTCATGTAGAGAAATAGCCATTAGTGGGACATTGATTGAAAACCGCTCAGTAGTTATAAATCAGTCCCAGCGTTGGAACCAAATCGCGAGTGGTGCATCTGCAAATAAAATCCTAAATAGAATAAAACAGCAAATAACCAAAGATCCATTTGCATTCAGGAAATCTACTAATTTATCTTACCACAACAAACAGGGCTGATCACAATTGCTGGAGTTGATCTCAATTATTTATGCTGACAACAGTTTTTTTTACTGTTGATAATGTTCCCAGGCTTGAAACTTTCTTTTAAAAGAAAGCAGAAAACATTCAGGCTTATGACTTGCTATAACACCTGTAGAGGGCAGCAGTGAGTAATGTTTGTTTATTTGAGCTCAAGTTCACTTTGTGCAACTATAGAAACATGTATAAAGTTTGTGGGCTTAGTTGGGCATGATGATTGTTGGTGGGGCATCGCCCCGCTAAATGGCCCTCTAATGCTTGGCCTCATGGGAGAGCTTGCAAGCTGTCGTTCAGATACCACTTGGATATAATAATAATTCGGATTAGTGAAATCAAAGAGCACAGAAAAATATTCAAGTGCTACTTGACCAGGTTTTCAGCTGAGCCTGGTGTATGAAAGGACAGCCATGAAACGTTTACTACCATAGTGTTTTAGCAACATTTTAAATCAAATATTAAATCAAATAATGCTCAGTAGTTTTTATTCAGAATTTAATGCAGTTTTATTGAGTACAGGTAGAGGGGCATGGTTGTTACTTCACCTACGAGACCACCTGACGCTGGGCTTGCTGCAAATGACTTCAGTTTAGCCTGTGCCTGACGCCACATAATAAATGACGAAATTAAATTTTACTCCTTAGAAGCCCCGAGTTATTGCTGTGCGAGTTAAATGTAATTGCATGATTATATAATTGCTTAAATTACACTTACAGTTCATTTGTATCAACATGTTCGTGTCTGTTCATTTCAAGGTCAAAGAATTACAAAAACATGGAAAAATGTACCACATATCTGCGAGCATAGCAATAATTTTTCATCATATTATCCTTACAAACACAAATATGGCATCCAAAGGTTAGAATCTGCAGAGTCTGACAGAACTGTTCATTACATTAACGTTAGAAATGACTTATATTTATACTTATAAACTTCGGCATCAAACCGACTGCCTGCCGACTGCTTCAGTTTAGCATTCGTCTGTCTCAGTTTGCTGGTTATCTTTCTTGGCTGTAAGAAATGCTTCACAAAAATATTGGCCCACTTATATCTGGAGAAAAGTAAGCAGGAGGGCATCGGATTAGGACATCGTATGTTCTCTCAGACGAATGATGTGTTTATTCAGGCATTCTCGCCATGGCATGAGAGACACGCAGTGTTGGAGACATACTTACTATCAAAACAGTTACCTGTCAGACGATGTCTGGGGTAACTGAAACATAGTTCTGTGTACAGTTTTGAATGTGTGTAGTGGTCTGCCAAGTCCTGATGACAGGTGGGGGAGGTAGGAGGGGGAGACATAATGTAATGCTATGCTTTAAGATTATTTTTTCCTGCCGGCTGGTGTATAGTTACAATAATCAAACATCAGAAGACGATTAGAGGCACCCAAGATTGAAGTGATTACAGGAGAAAAGAATTGGTAAATGGTGTGGTAAGATGAATTGTGCTCAGTGTGATTCAGGACATGAAGTAATAAGGTAAAAAGGTCCATTTTGATTTCAGGCCTAAAGGGCTGTTACCTTATTTTGGAAAATGTAATATATGATTAGGTTAGAGGTTTTCAGATAGTGAAATAATTTACATTTGTGTTTTTTTAAATATGAATATGAATATGAATAAACCCTGGATATTTCAAAAGCCGTATGAACCGTATTTATGAGCATGTCTATATTTTGCCATCAGCACTGTTTGGTATATATGGAATGAATGGTTTGTCACAGTGAGTAAATGCTCAAACAGTGTATGGTGGATATTATTTCCACAACAAATAGTAGATATAAAAGCAATGATGGTAGTTTAATGAATAGAGCCTTAATACTTTTAAATTGAATTACATTTTTAAATTGATTTTAGTATTTTCTAATTTAACCAAATTCTCATTACAGCAACTCAGTTACAGGAAAACATTAAAGGTTTGATTTTTTTTTCTAATGGATGAGTTTGATGTCCAGTGCCCTTCATAAATATTGGCACCCCCAATAAACATGAATTTACAGTATCACAGATCCACTACCATACTTCACAGTGGGGATGAGGTACTTTTCTGCATGGCTATCCGTGTGTCCATGCCAAACTCACCTCTGGTGTTTGTTGCCAAAAACCTTTATTTTGGTCTCATCTGACCACAGAACATGGTCCCATTGAAATTTCCAGGAGTGTCTCGCAAACTGTAGGCACTTAAGTTTTTGGGGCCTTGAGATCAGAGACTTTTATCTTTTATCCACCGGTTCGATCCCAGAGCCGACAGGATGTGATTGAGGTGTCCTTGAGCAAGACACCTAACCCCCAACTGCTTCCTGGGCACTGCGGATGGGGCTGCCCACCGCTCTGGGCAAGTGTGCTCACTGCCCCCTAGTGTGTGTGTGCTCACTAGTGTGTATGTGGTGTTTCACTTCACGGATGGGTTAAATGTGGAGGTCAAATTTCCCTGATGTGGGACTAATGAGGGTGACTTAATCACTTAATGATGTTTTGTTTTCTCTACAGGTGAGGAACCAGCAGCTTGAGAAAAGGATGATCTCAAATCAGTGATTTTGTATTACTTGCTTTTTTTCCTCAGCAGCAGACGTCACAGTAAAAACATCACACTTCTGTCTCTTTGTCTTCTTGTGTGCTTTTTATACACACACACACACACACACACACACTGCATTTCACATTCAGGTTTAATCTGATGTGCAGTGAAAGAGAGGCATCGCTGGGGTGTGAGGAGTGTTGAATGTTTAAATGTGCCTCTGTTCTCTGGGTGCTGGTTTGATTCTCTCTTTGGCTTCTTCTTGGGTTACCAACTGTTTTTTTTTTCCTGGAGTTGCAGCCAAACTAGATTAGATATGATCTGTAGTTTACATAACCGTGCTGAGGGAGGGAGCACACACCATCAAAGCGTACGTGTATTAAAGACAACACAAAATCTCATTAATTAACGCTGCAGTCAAGAGAGTCGAACAGCAGGAGAAGAAAGACACCTGTGTGTGTTTAGATTTTCTATTTGGTGTTTGATGCTGCCCATAATATTCTAAGTGTCATTTACACTGGGGGATAATGGGACACATCCCCACCCACCCTTTATTTAACATTGCTCTGTGGGAAATGTCAGCTGTGGCACAGACAGGCCAGTATTGGCTCTGCTGTGCAC